>NW_028278053.1:0-300000 GCF_059751315.1 Micrasema longulum | reverse complement strand
AATCGATAGTGAAAAAAGGTTTTAGATTTTAATTAAATAATACTCAAAATCCTTCTGTCTAAAAGTGGTATGAGTTTGTATTTGTTTGAGTTGTCTTTGTGTTTAGGATCTAGTGATTTTATTATTTGTATGTGATGTATTGTAAAGGGTATGTCTTTCATTTGAGTAGGAGTAGATTTTGAATCTGTGAGTATTGTTTTAGCGTATGAAAATTAAATATAAAAATAATTGACTTTGTTAAATATTCTATTTACAAATAAAAAAAGAAAAAAAAGACACTGAACTTCCTCATTACATGTTATTGAATTTCTAATTCGAAAAAAAAAATTACCCCTAAGAAGAACACACACATAAGTAATAAGACTTTCTGCATTTTAAATCAATTTTACGACTGGGTAATAACTTTTTTTCATTTTCGAGATATTAAAAATAATTCGACAAGTTATCTTAACAAATTAATCAGATAAACAAAAATAAGATATAAATAAAGCGCTAAGTTCCAAAACGTTATTTTTTGTATTGAGAAGAAATTAAAACATTGAAACAAACTTATAATGAATATTATTTCTAAAATTTAGGAATTTATTTTTTGAGGTAAAATATATTCATATTTTTCACTTATTATTTTTTGTAATTCCTAACCTTTCTAGAGCAGATAATTAATTAAAATGTAATGCAATTCTTCGCGGAATATTCACGAATCCTTATGAATATGTATTATATTTATGAATATGAAATTTTTTGATCTTTCACTACAAATAGTCATGAAAACGTTCGTTTAATTTGTCACAAAGGCCTTTTTAAAAAATCAATTGTTCCACCTTTATTTTTTATCGCAACAAATCAAAAGTTACGAGCAATTCAGTTAAAGTATCCCATATTTACATAATATTTAAAGCAAACAAACAAACCATCACGCCGTTTCCCCGTAAGGGTAGGCAGAGAGGATAGAACGCCACAACACTCTATCTTTGCATACAGATCTCGCTTCCTCTACATTCATACATCTTCTCATGCACGCGCGCCGATTATTCCGACTTTTGACATGTCCATCTTTAAGTATTTGTTGGATTTGGTCATGCCATGTCTTTCTCGGTCTTCCTCTATTTCTGCATCCATCAACATTCGCATTGTAAATATTCTTAGCCGTTCTCTCGCTGTCCATTCGTTCTACATGTCCAAACCAGCGCAGAGCTCCTTTCTTGATTTTGTCGATAATGCTTGTCTCAGCCTTACATAATGTACGGATCTCAACATTTGTGCATCTATCGTACATAGTTTTACCACACATTCGCCTGAGAGATCGCATTTCGACAGCATTCAGCTTACTTTCATCCCTGTTTTTCCAAGTCCATACTTCGCTCCCATACATCAGGGATGGGACCAGGACTCCGTTGTGAACTGCCAATTTTGCCTCTTGTGACAACCATTTATTTGCCATATATTTAAAGCGATATTAGTATACTTCTCAAAAATATTATTTTGCTTACTTGATTAGCAAGTGACATAGTTTTAGGCGGTATATCAGCCACGTATTATGATGCAGCTTTTTTTTAAAAGTCTGTTGGTGAATTTCAGGAAATTGTTGACACACTTCAGGGAAACTCGACTTGTCTGAGTCTTAATATCAATACAAAAAAGACTCAGATTATGTGGAAATGGGCCCCCCAACATCAGGGAGACCTGATAAAACACCGCAAGAAGAATTTTCCTAAGCTGTATTCAATAACAATGTTTGATTATGTCCAAATGCTTGCAGACTGGCTGGATTTCCTCCCTAGGGAGTTGTTCTTCACAAAAGTCAACAGATGGAAGAGTTGAGGAAATGTGGATGTTCAAACATGGGCAGAATGGTGAATGTTACACAGTGTGTAAAGTGGCCACTTAAACCAGCCAACGACAGGTCATGAGCCCTGTAAATGCCTAGACTTCCAAATTTCTTCTCGAAAACTTTTTCCCTCTCTGTTGAAATAAATTTAAATATGTATTCAATAAATTCATTTATTTAAAATAACACATACATTACATACTTAAATTCAAGACGTTGATATTATATTTTTTTAAACACATGAAAGAGACTCTCGTTAAAGTGGTAGGAGAATCCTGCTCTGGAAAAGCCCTACATGGATAAATGAAACATATTAAAATCCAGAGCGATGCTGTTCAGTATAGCAGTAGCCCTTCCAACAGGCATAACTGTCAGCAGGTTGGTCTTGTACGAGTATATGAAAATACGAAACAAGCTAGGTTGAAGCTGCCTTAGGTATCAGGAACATACAAACCAATGTCCATCAAAATCTCAAGATAATCGACCATACGGCGCAACAATCAATAAAACAGTGTTGTCAAAAACACATTCCTTATAGTCACTAAACTATTGAAGCCAAGCATACCTAGAGAAACTCGATTGGGTAGAGCCAAGTATAATACCCGCACTCTCTCATGTGTAGATACCTCAGAAATCCCTTTTGGATTTTTTATATCATAAGAGAATACTTCAGTTCATGTGGTCCCCGAATCATCGAGCTACTCTCGAGTCTACTTCGCACCAAAGAGTTGTGAAGAGTTCTCAGTACGCGGGTATTTTCGAAAACCCTAGCAGAACGCAGAACAATCATAACATATCCAATAATTTACATTTGATTGACCCTTTGCGATCATGAAACGTCAGGGTCCTCACAAATCCACAAATTCGATGTTTCTATCAGATTCTGGCCATTCATTTCGTAGCGAAAAAATTTAGTTTCCTGGGCATATGCATATGTGTGCATATTTACTATATTTTATATACCCGCTGATAACGATTTACAATACATCTATCTACATACTTAGTGCTTTGTAAATAAATAAATAGGTATTATTTAATTTTGACACATTATTTTATTAATCGCCCATTGATAAAAAAACAAACAATATAAAAAATAAAATAATCGATTGAATTATCTATTATCACTTAAGTTTATTTAAGAGTGGTAACGACAGATGTCGCATTTTAAATAGTCTTCAAACAGATTCGGTTTCACAAAACTGCATAATTGTTTACGTCTGACTATTATTACTCGTCTTGAAATAAAACACTATTTCTTAGTGAATAAGGTAAAATTAAATTATTTTAAAGCATTCCTTACCGAGTACGACAGTTCACAAAACAAAACATAAATTAAGTTTTTAGAATAATTTTTTCATCGATTTTTGTATCTCATTAATATTCACGAAACGACATAAGTTTTCACTTTATTATTTTTAATGCAAATTGAAGGGTATTTGAACAAGCAATATGTACAAATTTGAATAAACAATTAAAATATTAAATTCACAAGGCATTGTGAAAAAAAAAAAACGCCTGAAAACAAATTATCAATTTTTAAACTTCTTCTTGGACCAGTTGGTTTTATTACACTATTTGAGTTTGTCCATATGTTTATAGACAAAAGACTGCTCTTTTGGTACACCAATCGCAGCGTATCTCGATCTTTTTGTGATATGAAGGTTAGATGATCAGCTTACGCTTCAGGTACCAGTCCAGGGAGTACGAAATATTCTGGTGTGAAAACACCCTTTCCAGTTTTAGTGCTGCCGAGCAGCGTTTATTTAATAATTTAAAATACACATAACAATTTGTACCCACTAACTAAAGACTTTTCGGTGAGACACATTTTTTTCGACAGGTTTATTTTTTATTAATATTATACAAATCCATTTTAATAATACAGGGACTATATAGTAATTAGAAGATATTTCTTCGGTTCTTTTTTTTCATTTGAAAATCTTTTATTTTAATGACGGTTTGTGGGAGATCATTGAACAACCTTGAAATATCGCAAATTAATGTTTGTTCTCCGAAATAATTATGATTCAGGGAACGACCAGGGAGCCCTTAGTTTTTAATCTAGTGTTGTGAGTGTACAAAACTTTTTTTTTATATTCCAGGTCAACAAAGTGATCTACGAATTATTTGTAGTCACAAAGTTGTTTTACCGGCAGGACATTACAAAATTAAAAATATACACCTTCGCTCATATGTTTCGCCTCACGGATTATTCTATCTGGTACAATCCCCTTTAGCAGGCTCACCTGAATATCGTAAATTTTACCCAGATAAGACTGGAACACCTGCCTGTCTGGGGTTCTCACCAGAACCCCAGACAGACACTCCGTAAGAGATAATCAATTCAATAAGCGAGATATATATGTATCTTAACCCTTTGAAAGGTAATATGCTTTTGATTTCATAAATGACTTTAAGCCAGTATCTTAGTTTGTCTCAGATTCCATTAATATGACCATGAAATATTAAATAAATATTTCATATCAACCATGCCGAGAATCGAACCCGAGACCTCTCGCATCGTAGGCAAACGAGCTGCCCATTACACCACGAGGCCGACTTATACTCAAGGTAAAATGAATGCAATTCCTCAATGAAAATACAAAAAAGTCTCAGTCAACTCACATCTGGACAAATTCAGCGTATTATTTATTTATTTTTTTGCAAAAGAGAGGGAAAACAGTTTTGAGAAGGAAATATGGAAGTCTAGGCATTTACAGGGCTTACACCTCATTTTAACATTCACCATTCTGCCTATGTTTGAACATCCAAATCTCCTCAACTCTTTCATCTGCTGACTTTTGTGAAGTAAAAGCGCTTAAACCTTTATTATGTGGGTGAGATTCATCCGGCCGAACCAATTCACCTACTAGACAACGCCAGAATACAATTTTACAATTTTTATACTTCTCCTTTTTCCAGGTAGTTAATTCAACAATGTTTTGAGTACGTCCAAATGCTTGCAGACTGGCTAGATTTCTGCCCGAGGGAGCTATTCATATTTATATTTGTGACAATAGAGAGGGAAAACATTTATAAGAAGGGAGTATGGAATGAATCTCACCCACATTAACTTTCAGCTCTTTTACTTCACAAAAGTCAACAGATGAAAGAGCTGAGGAAATTTGGATGTTCAAACATAGGCAGAATGGTGAATGTTACACAGTGTGTAAAGTGGCAACTTAAACCAGCCAATGACAGATCATCAGCCCTGTAAATGCCTAGACGTCCCACGTCCCTTCTCAAAAATGTTTTCCTCTCTGTTGTAACAAATTTTAAAAAAAAAAACTCCCTAGGGATTTTGGTAATTTATGAAGCAAACACAGGCAAACCAAGTGTTACAAAAACAGTAAAAAATAGAAGGCAGGTTTCATTCGTAAAATATAAAATTATCACATATATTCATATTTTAATGGTTAGTTTAAACAATATATAAGATTAATTTAGCGAAAAATCATGTAAATAGTTAAACAACATCCACTCAATCTCTTAAATTTATAACCTCTCGTTCAGAATTAGAAAGCTGTAATTGAGCAAGCTTTATTCTAATTTAACATATTACAAGTAAAATCATTACACTTGTTGGTTTTGTAGTCATAATACATTTTAACGGAGCAAGTTCCATTCATTGGTAAAGCAGCTACTCCAGAGCAAGTGCGGAAAGCGTTGCAATTAGTCGGATCATAAAACGTCCCAGTTGCCAAGCATTTTCCATCAGATCCCAATCCTAATTTAGGACTTAGGTCAACACACTGCTTGCTGACTATGTCATACTCCTTGACATTTTCGCAAACGAAAATGTGGGGAAATATGACTCCGCTGTTCTCAGCCTTAAAGCAAATGTAGTAAAGGGATGGGTTTCCATTAACGGCGCCTCGACTTCCAACTTCCTTACAGGAGGGAATGGGAACTGGACAGTCGCCGTTGACCAACTTCTTCCTGCATAGATTTGTCTTCACATCGTAATAGTACTCTCCTTCACAAGTCAACTCCTTTGCCAAGATTGCGTTACCTACTCCAGGATAGCACATGTGATATTTCTGGCAGTCGAACGGATCTGGGAAGACACCCAACTGGTAGCAAGTGAATCTGTATTCACTAGGATCATCACACCCGGGGTTGTGAGTGGTCACACATGTCCCCGTGGACATTTGGCAAGTTTCTCCGGTTTTGCAGTCAGGCAGTGCAATAACTAAAAACCCGTCTCCAATAGGAATGCATTCGTATACCTTGAAACAGTCTCCGCATACCGTTCCTGGCTTAGTGCAGTTGACTGTTTCAGCTATGGTGACTCCGCCATAATAAACATCATATTCATATGTGGCTCCATCAACTATATCGTCAACGTTTATCAATTGAAGAAGATCTCTTTTTTCTTTGACCTGAAAAGTACAATTTTGAAAATTAAAAAAATTCACAAGAACAAAAATGAACAATCATCTTCATTTTTGAAAAACCAACACAGTCTAACACAAATAAAAAATAGAAATGAATTAACGACAAATAACAATTGTTATAACAGTTCATCAAGAGCATAAGGGAACAGAGCAAAATTTGGAATGGGAAAAGAGGAAAAAAGATATAATAAATAAAAAAATAAACATCTTCGATTTACAAATTTCAACATGGATGGAGAACACTTTGAAGAACGGAATATGGAAGTCTAGGCATTAACAGGGTTTTATGACCTGTCATTGGCTGACTTAAGTGGACACTTTACATACATTGTTGTAATTATATATTTTCAGTTTTATTTTATTTATTGCATTTCCGAAGATCCTCATTACTTTTAAACATGTTTTTTTACGATGTATAAACATTTTTTTATATTTTTATTACATCCTCTACTATGCTTTTTCTTTTTACATCATACCTTACTATGTTTTTTGCTATGCACGTATATAATTTTTTCTATGTCTTTAACTATGTATTTTGTTGTTACTACGGATTTAACTAAAACTGTCTTCACAACATTATAGGTTTCAGTTTTTTAACTTCACTTAAATCAACAAAAGGAAGAATTTAAGAAATTTAGATTTTCAAACAAAGACAAAATAGTGAGTGTTACACAGTGTGTAAAGTGACCACTTAAACCAGCCAATGATAGGTCATAAGTCCTATAAATGTCTTTACTTCCATATTAGCTCCTTTAAGGAATTATCCATCCCTGTTTTGATTTGTTAATCTTAATGACTCCCGAGAGGGTGAAATCCAGTCTTTTTTCTACAAACATTTAAACAAACACAAATATTGTATTTGACTAGGTTTTTTAATATAAGTTTTTAACTATGTTTTTTTGCCATGTATTTTACCATGTTTTTTATTGTTTTTATGTATTAATTACCGCTTTTTATATATTTTTTTGACAAATTTAGAATATGTCTATCGAAGCTAAACTGGCAGTGCACAACGGAGTTTTAGTCCCAACACTTATGTATGGAAGTGAAACATGGAAATGGCAGAGGAAGGATAAAAGCCAAGTGAACGCTGTTGAAATGCGATCTCTTAGACGATTGTCTGGGAAATTTACCAATTGCCTGCACTATGTATGATACTACCTCTCGTGTAAATTCTAAATATGTTGCAACAGAGATGAAATACATTTTTGAGAAGGCAATATGGAGGTCTAGGTATTTACAGGGCTTATGACCCGTTATTAGCTGGTTTAAGTGGCCACTTTACACACTGTCTAACATTCACCATTCTGCCTATGTTTGAACATCCAAATTTCCTGAACTCTTCCATCTGCTAACTTTTGTGAAGTAACGGAGCTGAAACCTTTATCATGTGGGTGAGATTCATCCGGCTGAACCAAATCACCTATTAGACAACGCTTAAAAGCATTTTTTAACTTTTGTACTTCTTCTTTTACCAGGTAGTTAATTCAACTAGTAGGTGATTTGGTTCAGCCGGATGGATCTCACCCACGTGATAAAAGTTTTAGCTCCATTACTTTACAAAAGTCGACCGAAGGAAGAGTTGAGTAAAAAGCGGCCACTTAAACCGACCAACGACAGGTCATAAGCCCTGTAAATACCTAGATTTCTATATTGTCTTCTCAAATATGTATTTCCTCTCTATTGCAACATATTTAGAACTTACACGAGAGGTAGTATCATACATGGTCAATTTAGTGCAGGCAATTGGTAAAATAAACCAAAGTAGGGAACAAAATGCCGAACACTCCTCTAGTGGAACGGAAGGCCTGTTGACTGCTGCCAACAGGCCGGCTTCTTCTGAAGAGTTTAAGGTGGTTTTCTCTCAACATGAGCAAATGCTGAGAAGTTCCTGATTGCCCAACATAAGTATATCCCTCATGATCCCAACAGCTTAGATAAATTTAAAGAAATTTAATTGCAGTAAATAATAAAGCAACTCCCAGACAAAAATTTTTTTAAAATTTAAAAAACATTTTAAGAAATGAATAACTTCTAAGAAGAAAACCCAACCAGTCTGCAAGCATTTGGACATACTCAAACATTGTTATATTTATTTTTCACTAAATCTCCTAGTGAAATTAAGCCAACAGGTTTTGAAGCACGAAAGCTCTTTTTTTTGGCAGAAAAATAATCTTAAGTTTATTTACATATAATTTAATTATTGAACATTATAAGATAAAAAATTGATATTTCAATTTAATTTTTGCGTTTACTTACGGTCAAAGCAGCAGAAACTGATGCAATAAGCAAAAGTAAACAAATAGTCCGATACATGTTTTCTTTCTTGAAGAAATCAACCGAAAATGCAACTCCCAAACTAAATATTTTCAAGTGCCTAGTTCTTATATATACTGAAATACCATTTAAGTATCTCAAATTCATCACATTTGTTCCAGTGGTGGTCAATTGTTTCATGTAAGAGACGCAATTGTAGAATACAGACGGAGAACTTTTGTACAGAAGGAAATCTAAGGTAGAAGTCTGGGTATTTACAACTATACATATTATGCACCAAAAACGGAGTTGATATTAACAAAAAACCATTCAGGTTTTTTTTTTTTTTTTTTCGCTTTATTAAGTTAATTCATAACTGTAATGTTGATGGATGTATAAAACAGGGAAGACCGAAAAAGCTAGGCACAATTAAATCCAACAAACTCTTAAAGTTGGACAAGTCAAGAGTAGGAATATTCGGCGTGCCTTAAAATATGAATGAATGTACAGAAAGCAAGGTCTGTATGCAAAGACAGAGTGATGTGGCGTTCTTTCCTCCCTGTCGACAGTGTCTACCCTTACGGGGCAACGGGGCGATGGTTTGTTGTTGTTGTTTAAAAATCGTAGCCCTAAATTATTAGGGTTACCTAAAAATAAATACATGTTTCTTTGGCTTGGTATGATATTCTATTAACAAAAAAAAATATGTTAAAAAACCACTGATCTTTCTCACTCATTATAAAGTTATTTTTCCCTACGAATTTTTTGTTTTTTTTATAAAAATTCTTATTATTTTTCTATTCCTGTCCATAACACCACGTTTTAAAAAAATATATTTTCAAAAAAGTTAATTTGTCTGTTTCTTAATTGTAATTTCTTGTTGAATAACTAACAAAAAATTAATATAGTTATTTGTAACTGTAACATAGTACAGTGGTATCTCGACAATTCGGCAGAACTAGACCAGAGCACAGCCGGATTACTGAAAAAGCGGATTATTGGAAATCACTAGCACCTGGGACCTGGTCTGGAGAATACTGTGCTTACGAAGACTTTTTCTTTTCCTAAAACTAAAATTGCTACTAAAAGGAACGCGCTTTGGGACGATAGATCTCATAAAAAAGAATCAGCAGCAAGAACTTTTTTTTTCTTTCTTTATTACATATATTTAGACCCCTGTACTGAGTAGCCTTACGAGTCGTGTACAAGGCTAAGGTACTCGAAGAAAAATCATTTTTGTTTATCTTGGAAATGGGATGTTCGATCACTGATTTTGGTTTATTACCTTTATGAGTCCAATCACCATTGTTGCAAAGTCCAAGAACAATGGCGCGTGATAACTACTTTTAGCTATAGTGTGGATATCTGTTAAGGATATTCCATCTTTCCTGCATTCTGCTTCAAGATTATGGCGTTGTAAACTGAAAGATGAGCACTGAAATAACAGATGTTCGACACTCTGTGAAGAAATATCATCGCATGGGCAATAGTCATCATTCCTTAATTTAAATCTATATAGGTAACTTCCCATGGCTCCGTGTCCAGTAAAAATTAGGAAGAGCTAAAGGCCATACCTTTGCAGGCCTATGAAAAGTGCATGGACAGTTGGATTAATCGTTGGCATCAATTTCTCGTCGCAAATGGCAAGTGTTTTGAAGTGGATAATAAAGAAATTCATAAAAATTTAAATTTTGCGTTTTTTTCCAAATTCTCATTTATTTTTTATTATAAGTATATCATTCAAGGTCCGACTATATATTGGAAGGAACCAATGCTTCCCTAAAAAGTTTCTTAACAATCAGTACCTAATTTTTAAAAATTAAATGTTATTTAATAAGTTAACCCAGTAAACTAAAAACAATTAAAAATAATATATCAGTAAATAAATTTAAAGAAAATCTAAAGAATTTTTTTAAACACGTGTAAAAACTGCATTAAATGTTAATTAGTATGAATGTATTATTATTTCATGTTTTTTTCATTATATATTCTGTATTTTTTTTCTCATATACTCGTATATTCATAATTATATAAACTCTTATAAATAAACAACTACAACAGTGTAAGTCACTCTCCAAGCACAAGAGTTAGTATTTTTTTTTGGAGTGTTACAGTGATAACATTTACTAGATGTATAAAAATAGATCTGTTTAGAATTTTTTTTAAACATGTACATTTAATGAATTTTTTTTTTTTTTTTTTAATTTTCTTTTTAGCTGCTACTACATATATTTTTTAATTAATTTTTGGTTAATCCTAGCGATCTAAAATGGGTTCAATGAAAATTCATTAATAGCTTTAAAAAAATGCCACAAGCCCACAAACAACCTTTCGTCTGCGCATCTGCGCATTTATAAGCTAATTCTGAAACAAGGAACTGCGTTAGTCTATTGGTTTCTACAAGGCAATTGCCCAGTTTTAAATTCACAAGTCCGCACTTGCGCAAATTGTGACTTTCAGTAGCTCTGTGGAAGCAATTCTCAAATACCTTTTTTTCATAATGGAACTGTTTTATAACAAACTTAGCACTTAAATCGGTTGACACTGTGGCATTTTAATATTAAATATTGAAATAGTGGAAAAAAAATGCTTTTTAGTGTATTTCAAAGCACTCAATTGGATTTACTGTGTTGTAGTAGGCACATATTTTACCTGAATGTGACTGTTTCCTTAATCGAAAACCTAATCGCACGCCCCTGATGTATATATACTTGTATGCTCACGTATATGTATTTTTATGAATTCAGCACAAGTGCCTCGGCTCAACATGGATTATTTAACGACTCGGGGCAAATTCACAGACATGGTTCGTTCTTGGTTACAGAACTCATATTTTGCAAGATGGGTTATTATTTACAGATCTCTGTGTAACCTTATTATTAGAGTTATTTGTACAAATAACAACATTCCAGATATACTGCTCGAACCATTAAAGACGGGGCAGAAATAAGTCTACTTATACCATTTGTACCACTCAATGAATGATAGAAATGAGTCTACTTATATTACTGAGACCATCTTGTACCATTTGTGCCACTTAAAATGTGGTACAAATGCGTATACTTTTTTGATTAAAGCCAAAGTTTACAAAGTTATTTATTTATGTTTTGAGTAGTCGTAAAAGTGTACTGTAAATATCATTGACGCAGACATACACAAGGAACATATAAATCTTAAAATTGACAAACATGCAGTTATACTCTTATGTCCACCCACCAAATGCATATAAAAAGCGTAAAGCCATAAATAATAAAATAAACTCACTTCAAATACAGAAATTCAATAATCGCAGATCTTACTAAACATACAATTTAAGCAAAAAAATATTTTTATAATGTCTAAGTATCTCACAACAATTTATAACAGGTATTCTCAACATGGATTTACTGATGTTTATTTTGTTTTTGCATACAATGTGTACATTGTTTAAATATTAGAACCAAAATTTTCATAATTTACACAAGGAATAGTGAATATTTGCAATATAAATATACGTAAGTCGACGAAACATGGCCAGTAAAGGAGGACATAAAATGTTTTAGGTGTGACATGTACTAGAATATTGTAATTTATATTTAAAAACTATTGACAAATTCAATATATAAAGTTGACATCAAATTTCTGAAGAAGAATATTCTCACTGGGTGAAATATAATGTCCAATCTTTTAATTTCCAATTGCAGTACAGAATACAGGCGAGGTATCAGTTGAGAATCCCCGATGTTATACATTAATTTTCAATACCTAATTCTGTGGCATTTATGTAAAGAGATACATGTCATTAAAATTGATCAAATTGATCATTGGTTGTCTCATACTATAAGCTGTGTATCTGTACCCAATAATTGTATGTTTTGTGTTGTTATAAAATTAAATTCTTGAAAATTGAGCTTCTCTGTTTTATCGCTTTATAAAAAAAATAGTAAAATATTTTTGTAAATACGTTCTTAGTACACGCTATCTTTGATTTTAATTACGATTATATTATATCTACAGAAGAAAACAGTCATACTAAAAGTCTGTTATCAATACTGTTATGATCACAATTCGTGTGAGTGTTAAATAAAAAAAATACATCCTGACTCATGCTGGACCTTGGAAATTCCATTTTACACTTAAAGTAATAATTCACATTTAGCCCTAAAGCTCTATTTTACATGTGTCTTTAGTCTTTGGCTCTATTGCATGGAACAGAATCAATACAAAAAATTTGGTTTCGTTTTATGTATTTTTTTTTTAAAACATTAGCGTTCTTATATTCACCAAATATTTCAATTTTGGTGGCCTTTTTCAACAAGTTTTAAATTATTCACTATTAGAAAATGGAAATCAAGTTGGGGTAGAGTAGGGTTCGAACCTCGTACCTCATGTATTGGACCGTTTCAAATTCTTCAGTTTGCGCTTGCAATTCTCGACCTGAGTACCTACGGCCTATTGTAATTTTTAAATATTTTTTTTATATTCTTTATTCGGATAACCTTTTATTATCCATTTTATATATTTTTTAAAACAAACAATAAATAAGCCATTTACAGATTTTCACAAGTATCACCACAGTTAGTTAAAACATATTCTCAGACTGAAAAAAAAACAATCATCAAAATCTAAAAGAAAAATGAAAAAAATATTTATTATATTATGTCCGCTCCCTGGTTGGAGCATATGGTGTCACCAAAGATCCTCCAAGCATCTCTGCCGGCGGCCAGTTCTTGTGCATCCTCCCAAGTCAGGTTCGCGTCTCTTAATACTGACACGAACTCCCGACGAACAGTCAGCAGTGGACGTCCAGGACATCGATAACCTGATGCCTTGTAAAGTAGGCAAGCGCGGTTAAGGCTCTCAGGAAGCATCCGCAGCACATAGCTAAGCCAACCGTATCGCCTCCACTTGACGACAGTTGACACCGGAGTTTGCTGCGTCCGTTATCTTATTACTTTATTACCCACAAAGTCCAACCACCGCACACCCAAGATTCTTCTCCCAAGACTCAAGGTTCTTAAATACTAAGAATTTTGCTGTTTTGGGCCACAGTGAGGTGCCACAATTCGCATCCGAAGAGGGTAGGTGTTATGCAGGCGTTATATAGGCGGTATTTGGTTTTCACTGAGTGAATATTCGATCTCCAGATAGCCTTTATACTGTTGAATGTGGCACCTGCTATTCCTAGCCGCAATCCCAGTTCTTTTTGAAAGCTGCCATTGTGAAAAAAACACAAAAAAAATATTTCTTATTGATTTTTAGCATTAAAATTATTAAAGGTTTGCCATAAATATGAATTTTTCCTAAAATTTTTATTCGTGGTTGATAATCAAAGATTGTTTTTGTCCGCATGGGCGATTTTCATAACGACCGCATTTGCGACAACTGTCTTGTTAAAATAAAATCTTCCATATTTGCTGAACATAAACGTCGCAAGTTCATGTTCTGGACATAAATAACGTAATAAGAAAGTTCAGTGGTTTTAAAAAATATATTATTTCGAACTAAACAAATATTTTCATGAGTCGAATTATCAGCGCTATGATTTTTGTGATTTTTCAATAACTCCGCCTATGACTTCTCAAATTTTCTGCGGTGAGTTGTGTATTGGATTATTAGGATTGAAGATTAGGATTCCACAGTCGAGACGCATGGACACTATATGAGTTAGAGAAGACAGAGAAATTGTGGATGGGTATTAAGAGAGTGCCTTGAGAATTAGAACGAAGAGGTAAACCATGAACTGATAAGCGTTGAAATTTTTCACGGAGGTATATATTTATTTATTTATACTTTAACATTGTTTGTATTCTTTTTTATATACAGAATAATGTTCCCTCACTGGGGAGTCTCGTGCCGAGAGAAACATTTTACAAAATGTGAAAAAAGCCTTAAATTAGCTATTTATATTATTTTTATTTATTTACTTAAGTTAGTTAATATTAAACAAAGTTAACATAATAATAAAAAGAAAAAAAAAGTAATTAACCTAATTATCATTAACATAATAAACAATGTTAACTAAAATAATAATAAAAAACACAACCAATTTATATAGACCAATAGAACAAATTTCATAAACAGTACACATTTTGCCTATTTAGCTTGATCCACTCATTGATCCGTGCGCAACCCACCTCCACTATCCATTTCTTAACAGCAATTTTATATCGTGAGAACTTACTAATTGTCCTTATGGATAGTGGAAGTAGATTGTACACTTTAACCGAGTAGTGGGCCAATCCCAACGCTCATAAGAGCGTAGGAAAGAAGAGATGCCGTATTGTGTGCCGTCTTTATCCATTAAAGGGGAGTAGTATCGCTAACTCTTAGTTTTGAAATTGTCAAACGTGGTACCTACCTACTAACAATCCTTCCGCTGTGATTTGAAAACATTGGTCTAGTTAATTAGTTTGAAATAAGCGGTGCTACACGCATCATTTATCTTTTAGTATCTCATAGGAAGGGCGTCGGAGTTAGGAAATTTTCAAATAGCGATAACTATAATCTAATCTAACGTTATGAAATAATAAAGGCTAATGTGTTAGTAAATACAACTTTTGATTTATTTTTTTTGTTTTATTTGGCCATGAAGATGAATGACAATATCCGGCGAAGATCTTCCATATAATTTGTTAAACTCAAAGTGAAAGGGGCAGTGAAAGTATAATTTTTTTACTTGTACTGGCAAACTATTTATATATATTTTTTTTAAATTTATTTGGAAGATCAACAAGAATACATAAAATACATACATTTTTAAGTAAACAGAATTAACGTTCTTTATATATATTCTCAATTATAGAACTCCACCATCTTTCATAAATTATATAAAATAAGAGTGTAAAATCAATATAAGTAATTTTATGTTTTTTTTATTTCGTTTTCCTCTATTTACACTATTTTCAAGGATATAACATCAACAACAAACCATCGCGCCGTTTTCCCGTAAGGGTAGGCAGAGAGGATAGAACACCACATCACTCAATTTTTGCATACAGATCTCGCTTCATTTACATTCATACATTTTTTCATACACGCGCGATTATTCCGACTTTTAACATGTCCGTCTTCAAGTATCTGTTGGATTTGTTCATGCCATGTCTTTCTCAGTCTTCCTCTATTTCTGTATCCATCAACATTCGCATTGTAAATATTCTTAGCTGTTCCTTCGCTGTCCATTTGCTTTACATGTCCAAACCAGCGCAGAGCTCCTTTCTTGATTTTGCCGATAATGCTTATCTCAGCGTTACATAATGTATGAATCTCAACATTTGTGCATCTATCGTTTATAGTTTTACCACACACTCACCTGAGAGATCGCATTTCGACAGGATTTAGCCTACTTTCATCCCTGTTTTTCCAAGTCCATACATCGCTCTCATATATCAGGGTCGAAACCAGGACTCCATTCTGAACTGCTAATGTTGCCTCTTGCAACAAACATTTGTTTGCCAAGGTCGAGTGCACCGTTCACTCTGTTCCCGGCAGTCACCCTCATTTCAATATCTTTATCAGTCATTCCATCCTAAGTAAACATACTTCCTAGATACACAAATTCCTCTACTTGTTTTAGTAAAACTCCATTCACAGTTATTTCACATTTAGACATACTTTCATTTCTTTCAAAAACCATCGAATGCGATTTATCGACATTCATCAGCAAATCGATTCCCTTGTATCCATCGTAGACCTTTGTTACTAAGAATAGCAGTTCTTCTTTGTTGTTAGCAAGAAGCACGGTATCATCAGCGTACAAAAGACAGTTGACATTTAAATCAGCCATTTTTGCTCCCATTCTTAAACCTTTTAGTTCAAAATCAGGATTAATGTTTTTTTGCAAGATTTTCACTGACTTTAGAAAAGAAATCTAGCCATCTGTTTTGGTTCCTTATCTGCCAGAATTACTTGATTATTAAGTTTTATTGTTTATATGGGATTAGAAACATTACATTTTCTTTTGGTTATGTTGTTTATTATTTGCCAATTTTTTTATTTATTGTCATCGTCACATTTTTGTTTTTTTTTCTCTAAAATATGTTTCTTTTGTCCGTTTAATAATTTTTGTTAATTTATTAATATATTTTTATAAAAATATTTGGTAAGGGTTTAGTGGATATCTTTTAAAAAGTCAAAAAACTTTGTAACAACAATTCCATGGGTAATCTATGGCTTTATTTTTCGAAATTTAGCTTTCATTTTCAATGAGGATCGAGTCGAAGCAGATTTGAAATAATTAATTAATATTTTTTAAATGATATCGCATAGTTGGACGCATTATCTTTTATATATACTTACTGTAAACTAACTTTTATTATTATCTGCTTCGCACCAATGAGTTATAAAGAAGCCTTATTGATGGTTTTCTTATTTCCCTTGACATTTGATACATGTTAATCATTTTTACCCATAAGAAACTCTAGAGTTGCTTTTTAGTGGAGTTTTATATCTCTCAGTTCCGTGAAAATATTACTGTTAAAGCTTTTGAATTCTTGTGGTATGTGTTGGTTGCTTTCCCTAAGTGATTTTATTTCAGTCTATATATTGCCCATAGAGACGGTGGCAATAGGCAAGGTAGGATTGACACTTATCAATTGAGGGCGGGACGCTCTGGATCTTGGGTCCTGGGTTTTGCAAACATCACATTTCCAATTTGAACGTGTGATCTGTGACATTCTCCGTAAATTTGCCGCGGATGTGCCCATACAACAGTAGTTGGTACTCCCATAACACCGTGAGCACTTAAGTGTTTTTGATTGGTTCGCGATGTAAGAACACTAATTGCAAATAATTAACTTAATTTTCTTTTTATTATGAAGAATTACGCCTTGTTAACAGTACATGCAATCGGATGAACACGAAAAAAAATATCGATCAAAATATACTGCCATCTATTGGATAACCAATATATCAATAATGTATATGTTTTAGAGCCTGAAACGTGAATAATTAGGTGAGCGTCTGTCCTAAGCAGTTGACCAATTAGCTTATCTTGTAGAAATATTTGGCTTCGTTCTTGTATCTTTTGATTATTTTATATTAAAATAACAGTTTTCAAATTCAAAACATCTTTAAGTTTAGCTCACTTGTGTCGCTATATATAATGTCCTTCACAATTCCACGTGTCACAAAGTAATCCGTTATTATTTGTAATAAAAATGCTCAAGTTCGTTTAAAAACAACCACTAGTTAATCGTGAATTCCGCTCTCTTTGCTTTCTCTTACTAATCTTGCGTAAATATTTCAAGCTTCGTTCATCTGTTTTGCATGGAACTTTTTAGCATGTAAAAGGAGAATCAGGTGTAAATAAAATAAAACATTAAGAAAAATTGCTGATGTACATTTACATATATATATCCATAAGGACAATTAGTAAGTACTCACAATATAAAATTGGTGTTAAGAAATGGATAGTGGAGGTGAGTTGTACACGGATCGATAAGTGGATCAAGCCAAATAGGTAAAATTATTATACTGTTTTTATGAAATTTGGTCTATTTAAATTGGTTTTATTTTTTTATGATTGTTTTTGTTTTATTGCTTATTAATGATAATTATGTTAATTAGATTAATTACATTTTTGTTATTATTATGTGTTAACAAAGATTAACAAAGTTATTTGTTAAATAACTAATTAAAGGCATGATTCACTTTTTGTAAAATGTTTCCCTCGGCACGGGACACTCCAGTGAGGGAACATTATTCTGTATAAAAAAATGAATACAAACAACGTCAAAGTATAAATAAATAAATAAATATATATTTAATACAAATAATACTAAATGTATTTTTATATTTATTTATTACACGGCACAAGTGCCTTTTACAAATAAAAATATAAAAATTTAAAATATAACAATTTAATGAGTTAGTTTGATTTACAAAAAATAAAAACAATAAAAAAACATGGGTATAAAAAGATAAATAAAAATTACAAAAATATATACATTTATGTATGTATGTCAGTATACAAACGATATTAAAAAGTCGGTATATATGAATTTGAAATGAGAATGCACCAGATCGTTGGCATAAGTTGCTTTTGTAAATAATTTGTTAATCGTGTGGCGCCTCCGTCATAGACAATCCTCAAGGACCTACCGAGGAGCGAAACCACGCAAGCGAACGCAGCTCGTTAAGTTACCAGCCTGCGGTTCGATACCCAGCCGGAAGCAGAGGGCGACAAGAACAAAGGCTATAAAAGGCGCGAAGTTCAAGGCCCGTTCTTCTCTCCTTGTCCGAAGTTCAACTGCAGTGCTTCCTCACATAAAATGAGTATTCTATAAAACACGTGTTAGGTATAAAATTGGAATTAAGTTAGAATTTTATTGAATGTGTAATAAAATATCTTTGTATTACACGCCAGTTTCTTACAAAATAAATAGTGTTATCCATGTAAGTAAACCGTTCTTATTTCTTGTGTGATAATATATATGTGAATCCTTTTCCCCGCCACCTTCTGAAAAGAACGTAGTAGGATGTTGAGCGAGAGGTCATAAGGTACCGACGGGACCGATCGCAGGCTCCAACAGGGACGCGAGGCCCCGAGCGGATGGATGCAGGTAAAAAGGAAGATAGCCTAATCCTACCTCACGCACACGCCTGTGAGTATAAAAGTTACACACAGCGTGTACAGAGAGACCCCGACAGGTAAGCAAAACGCCACACCCCCACAATCGTTACTATAGAACATCATAAAATATTTATAAAGAGATGATTTGAATTTACAGACTCGACGTTAGACTCGAGTTAAGAATGTCGATATGAGAGGTAGATTCATTTCCTAGTCTGTGTAAGCGCGGTGAGTGACATAAATAGTTAGTTTGAGAATGGTGACAATAATATAGACTATTTTGTCTATTTCTACGTGTTGGTATATTAATATTTATTAAATCCAGGAGTTCACAAAAATTGGATTTAGAATTAATGATTTCATATGAAAATATAAGGTCAGTTATTGTCCTGCGATCCTCAAGAGAAGGTATATTCAAAAAATTTAACGAAGACATGTAGTTATTTTGTTCTATAGGAATATGCAGTTTGAAATTATTGAATAAACAAAAAAAACGAACGCCCTATTAAACTTAGTCTAGTAATTAAATATGAGCAAATTAAACAAACAGAACATGTTAAGTATTTGGGTTTGAAAGTGGATGACAAATTATAATGGATAATATATTTCAATATGACATTCAACAATGTTTGATTATGTTCAAATGCTTGCAGACTGGCTGGATTTCCTCCCTAAGGAGTTGTTCATATTTAAATGAACAACTCAGGCGTTGCCTAGTAGGTGATTTGGTTCAGCCGGATGAATCTCACCCACGTGATAAAGGTTTCAGCTCTTTTACTTCACAAAAGTCAACGGATGGAAGAGTTGAGGAAATGTGGATGTTCAAACATGGGCAGAATGGTGAATGTTACAAAGTGTGTAAAGTGGCCACTTAAACTAGCCAATGACAGGTTATAAGCCCTGTAAATGCCTAGACTTCTATATTCCTTTCTCAAAAATGTTTTTTCTCTCTGTTGAAATAAATTTAAATATGACATTAGTTTGAAAATGCCCTAACAGGGCGAAACAATTGTCACGAAGTTTTTGTTTTTATATTTGTAAAAATAAAATAATGTGTTCAGTAGACTCAAATCAGTGTTTGATTTCTAATATTATAAGTTTTAATATATTTCAAAACAGTCTTAAAAAAAACTGAGTTCAGTTACTGTTGTAATGAGAAGAACAGAAGGCTGATAAAATGAAAAAATTAATGATATACAATCCTTTTATTCTCCCTCACTTTGTATATGGATTAATAATATTGTAAAATACGCGTTATCGCGATTTCGCTGGTTCGTCACCCGCGTCTGCCGCAGTCAGACATCCCGGCGTAAGCGGAAAGCCACCCTTCCAAACAGAGTCAAAGACAAAGTCGGAAAGTAGGGGCGCTGCAGCGCCGACCGCAAGTCAACCCCAATAGCCCAGAAAAAGACTTTCCGCCCGGTCCAAGTGGCGTAGAGAGGCGAAGGCAGTCAGCTGGCGGGACGGAGCGAAGAGCGGGAGAACACAGGGTGGAGAAAGTAAGTAAAACGCTTGTTCACTTTATTCATTTATTATCTTACTTTTACTTTGATATTATGGTGGGGGTAGCTCTCCCCACCACTCGCAGTACACCGCCGGCTGGTCTCGTAAATAGTGGCGGGCCCCGTTTGGTCGGGTCATTTCAATATAACAATATCAACATCAATTCAATAGTCCTTTTTAAGACCATACAAACATTATTTATTTTTAGTTATTTATTTATTCATATTTTTCGCTTACAAACTATAATTAATAATAAAAAATAATGTGACCTCACTGGGATTTCCCGTGTTGAGGACACTTAACAATATATTTTTTGAAATTACATTTGAGAATAAACAAAGAAGACTAACTTAAAAAACAAAGATAATTAACAAATATTCAGACAGTTTTAAAAACAAGGTATTTATGTACATCCATATTATTCATATTACAAAACACTCAATGAAAATAACAAAAACCTAACATAAGCCATACAGTTAATTCAATATTGGTATGGGCGAATGAGACAATACATTTTACTTCTACCTAGCTCCACTATCCATTTTTTTATAGCCCTTAAAACATTTTCTCGTTACTAATTGTTTTAATAGATAGTGGAAGTAGGTTATAGATTTTAATTGAATAATACTCAATATCCCTTTGTCCGAAAGTGATATTAGTTTGTATTCGTTTAAGTTGTTTTTGTGTTGAGGATCTAGTGATTATATTATTTGTATGTGATGTATTGTGGGGGTTATGTCTTTCATTTGAGTAAGAGTAGTTTTTTAATCTAAAAGTTTACACAACATGACATGAAATATAAAGCATATGCAACGTACTAATTTATGAAGTTATTATCTGGATATGTTGGCCCCGGTATCGCTGAGGCCTGACTCGAAAGCGAACCATTTGTCTTTATTGAGAGCCTAGCACTCAGCCAACAAATACCTGGGTACCTAGTATATTTAATCATTCATTTACAATTTTATTATCATTTAGCTAATAATTTATATGCGCGTCCGGAACAAATGTTATGGTCGCAGTGTAGTAAAAAAATGCAAGAATTAGTTAAAATAACCATAAATATAGCCCTTGTTACATTAAACATTAATTTTAATAAAGATACTAGAACAACAGATTCATATAAAAATTTACAACAAAATAAAGACGAATGATAAAATAAATTTCAACAATAATACCTATATACATCCAAGAAATGCAAGGTGGTGATGTAATTTATCAACTTTTAATAGAGTCGGAATATATTATATCCCCTAATACCAGCACTTTTTCTGATTGGGGTTTCGTACAAATAAAATATGTAATGTAGTGTAACATGTAATTTGATATGTAAAGTAAAAAGACGTATTTTCTCATGAATAAAATTGAAGACAAACTGCAATTGAAGTACTAAAGTGCTCTATGCACCATTCGGTGTAGACAAAGAAATAATGACGGTAATAATGATGATTATATGTATATTTGTTTACAATAAAACCAGATAGTAATATTAATCACTTTCTGGTTTCATAATAAAGAAAATGCGTCAATTTTTTATTTTACATTCCTAAATATAATTATGATAATGCACATAAAATGAAAATTGTGTTATTGATAAACATAAAAATCTAATTTATGATAAGATAAAAATTGATAACTATCAAAAGTGCATCAAACAAAATTATAGTGATAATTTATCTGAAACATTAGGTGTTTCAATATTACAAAAATAAAGGTTTATGTCGCCGCCAAATAGTTGGCCACTAAATTGGGCGGGTGGGCTCTTCATTAAATGCAAATTCTCACCAAAAACCTACGCAGGATCTATAAGTATCAGGCGAGGGTCAGAAAAACAAGGAAACCTGATTCTTGAAGCCAAACCATGAATAAATTAGCCAGTTAAACTTCGGTGGTTAGACTTGTTACGCCCGGTCGGGTCGTGACCCTTCCAAAGAATTGCTTTTTCACAATACTTAGAACCTAAGATTTAGTATTTTTAGATTTAAGTTTTAGATATTAGTATTTGAACCGGGCCAAAGGTCCAAGGTTCAAATCCCACTCGGCCACAACTCGATTTCCATTTTTCCAGCAGAAGTTATTTACCACTTATAGGAAATGGTCTGAAAATTTTAATATTTGAGTAAATATTTAACATGTTACCAAACAATATTAAAAATACTGAGTTAAATACAGGAGTGAGACGTTTGCTCAAACTTTGGTTAATACAAAAAAGTTTTTTGTAGTATTGATAGTTTTTAATTTTTGATAATGTAATAGGTGTGTAATATGTAATATTTTTCAAGTAAAAATATTATTAATGTAGGTTAAGTATGAATAATCGAAGCAATTTATAAGAACCTGCTGATGAGTTGTATGTATGCAACTTAGCTGGACTTTAATTTAAGACTATTTTGTAAAAAATTTCAATTCGATTAAGTCGTTTTAAAAAAATAAATTTATGTATATAATGGAAAATAGTGTTGGGTGTGCAAGTATTTGTTTTCTGGAAAAAAATTGTTTATTTTATTTTTCAATTAAAACGATTAATTTCTTCATCATCATCATTCCATGTCCGTTCCCTAGTTGGAGCATATAGTATTCACAAAGAGCTTCCAGGCTTCTCTGTCGGCTGCCAGCTCGTGTGTCTTCCCAAGTCAAGTTCGCGTCCCGTAGTTTTGACGTAAATTGCCAACGTGCAGTTAGCACCGGACGTCCAGGACGTCGAGAACATAAATGCCTTGTAAAGTGGGCATGCGTGTTGAAGACTCTCAGAAGGCATCTTCAGTATATGCCTTAGCCAATCATATCTCCTCCGCTTGATAACAGCTGTCACCGGAGCTTACTGTGTCTATTATCTTATTTCCTCCATATTTACAAAATCAAACAACCAACGATCGATCTAAGAAAAAAATAATTACTTTGATTTTGATTCATTTATCATCATTAATCCATGTTCGCTTCCTAGTTGAAGCAAATGGTTTTGTTTCCAGCTCATGTTCCTCTTCCCAAGTCAGATTTGCATCGTACAGTTCTAACATGAACCGCCGATGAACATTTAGCTGTGTACGTCTGATGCCTCGCAAAGTAGGCAAGAGTGTTTAATTCCTTACAATGTAAAAGCGTCGAAAGCTGACATTTTCCGTTATACATTAGTTTTCTCAGGAACTTGAAACTCACTACCGTTTTGATTACTTAGTTTGACATACTCCAGATTGCAATGTTTTTGAGGGGAAGTAGAATTTACTTCTTAAGAAAAAAATCAGTAAGGATTCTAAAAAGGAACGGTGCAAGAACGCAGCTTTGTTAAACTCCGGTGTTGACCTCAAATCAATATGAGAAAACATCATTAAATTTAATTCGGGAGTGGGCTTTGTATCTTAGCGAAATGGAGTTCCGAGGGTTGCCCTCACACCTCCATAGTCTATGGTGAGTCATGGCTTTGGGATGGGTTGTATTGTCCCCGATATACGGGGTGCCTCATAGGTCTTTTGATGGTGGGCTGATAAATATATATTTTTTTATTTACTTATTTGGTTATCTTTTAAAGAAATATTATAAAAGAAAGAAGTTTTTTTGTTTTTTTAATACATTTTAAATTGAAGAAATCAAAAACATATTTTTAAATTTTTTTTACTTCTTTTCTCCGTATATCAGGGGACGGGAGGGGTTGGGTAAATGATGGATATTGGTCGGAGATTAAGGGGGTCGGTTATGGGATCTAGTAGGCCGAGGCCTGCGATTGAAGGGTTGGAATTTTGGTGCAGAGATTGGAAGAACTTTGTAGCTAGTTTTTTTATGTAAGTGTTGAGTGTTTGTGTATTCGTGTCCCGGTGTGTGATTGTGTTTCTGACAAACGAAGGGGCTTGTAGAATGATTCGTAGAGTTTTGTTTTGGAAAGACTGTAGTTTATGGATATGATTGGCGGTACCCCAGATGGGGCAGGCGTAGGTGATGATGGGACGAAGAAGCGCTGTGTATATGAGTAGTTTTGTTTTAATGTTTAGTGTACTGTTATTGTAAATGAGGGGGCCAAGTGATGCTCTGGCGGAGGTAGCTTTGCGAATGATGAGTTTAATGTGTTCGCGCCAGGTGAGTTTTTTGTCGAGTGTAACTCCAAGGTATTTCGCCGTTGGGTGCCAAGCTATTCTCTTTCCAGACATGATGATATTGCCTCGCGGGCTTTTGCGCAAGAGTCGTCTGGAGAAGAGGATGGCGATACTTTTAGTGGGATTTATGGCGATCCTCCAACGGTGGGCTTTAAAAATCTTGACTGGTTTTATAGGCCTGCTGTATGACTTGAGTATTTTCCAGAATATTGTAACGGTTATCTCACGGTCTCATTTGCTAACCGTCACAGATAACATAATAATAATACAACCAATCTTCTGGTTTGTTCTACGCTGAATACACTTCTACGTATGCGGCTTATCTAAGCTTTCTTTTCGTGTCAAAATGTGAATGGAGCGACAGCGCTCGCGTAGAATAGAGGCTACCTGGGGTTTAAGTGACTTTAATTACTAGACATCGCATTAATCTTTGGTTGAAATTCACAGAGCCCATATAGAGATAGGGATGTCATCCGTCCCGATATATTGGGACTGTCACCGTAATTGAGCCTCCTGTCCCAATGCCGACGTCCCATGAAACCTATAATGTCTCGATTTGAACTTACGCAGTGCAACGCTGTTAATTAACAAAAACAATCCACGGCAGTACTGAGAATGAATGTGGAAATTAAGTGGCAAATGGTTTCAGCAATTGATGTTTTTAAAGAACTTTGTAGAAGCTGAACTTTGTAGTCGATAGGTTCTGTGAAATGTTTTTTTATTTGTCAATTTTTGTAATTGAGCGAGTATTTAATTTCCATTCCTGCTTATAAAACCTTAGTGGAAAAGGTAACACCATTGAAGTTGGCCTAGTGAAAAGGATCGACAAAAAATGTCGTCTGCAGCCAGGGACTGTAGAATCAATATCGCAGAAATATACTTATTTTAAATCAAAGAAAAAATATAGCCAGCGGTACTTCTTCCTCAAGAAGCACCACATAAAATTTATGAAAAGCATTTCTATTATTTCTGGAAACCCGTTACAAAATATCATTTTTCTCACAACACATCTCCATTCCAGAAGGTCCTGACGAGACCCTAGCGAAAGATGACAACTCTAGTAAAGGACTAACAATGCCAGTGATGCTAATTTTAGAAATTTTGGGTATACAATATCGTCAACTTCGGGTACCGTTTCATTATTCAGAGTAGACATGGCTACTTTTATTTCAGCCAGTGTCGAAGGATCATCGGGAATGTTGAATGTCCGTAGCATCTTTGATACAGCCTTCACAGCATAATATAATAATGAGTCATAATGTAATGACTTATTATAAGAGGTAAGATCTGTCATGGCGAGGATAGTACAGGTAATAAGGACAATAAATGATAACAGTTCACGAAACGGGATTTTGTAAGCAATAGTAATGATGTTTTTGAGCTGTCCATTAATAGAATTATTGACGTAATCTCTCCATAATCTAATATTATGTTAATAAAATTTGCATAAAACCACTCACCGGCTTATCTGTCTACCATTTTCGAGACGTAACCCGTCTCTTCGTCAAGACAACAACACTACACCAACATGCAAATACCAACACCATAGTTGTCAATAGTTGTCAAACACACCTTCACCATAGTTGTGTAGTGGTATTTGCACAAATTTTATTAACATAATATTAAAATGTTGGACCACAAAGTTAATGCTTTGAATATTAATAATATCTCCATAATCTATTTACTATGCCCTGGGTATCGTAATCCCGTCTAACTTCTTGACTCCAGAGTCTGCCTCTTTGAGTTTTCTCTGCAATTGCCCGTAAAACTTACATCTCTAACGTTCTTGGCAGTTAATTAGTTTTTCTATTTAGTTTTTCTACTTGGTTTTTCGTATTTTTTCTTTTCTCTCTATCTATCCTCGCCTCTATTGTATACACCATGATCGGTCTGACACGCGTTTTGTATATCCGAATCATGTTTCCAATTATCATGTGTTCATTGTACCGTACGACATTTCTTAGGCATCCAGATGTTTGCTAACTGAGATGGATATGTTCTAATCATCACTATGGCTGCATCGTCTGCGTGGCATGTGATGTTAATGACCTTATCTCCCCTAGTAGATTCACCACTTTCTTCATTCTTAAAAGCGTTTTTTTATATATTTATTCGGCTTGTGTAAGAAAAGGTTTTTGGCGTATATATTGTTGAGCAATATTTAGTTATAAAGGTGCTAAACTTGCTTTATTTCTTTGTTGTTCTCAATATGTGTTATTTTTATAAAAATGTTAATATTATTTATGTCCCAAATTAAGTCGTTGTAACTCCTGGGAATGAAGTTCAATGTATTTTACTTGTAAAAAACTTTGTGTTATATGATTTATAAATAAAATTTAAAAAATGGCGTGATCTTTTCAAGTAAAACGTAAGGCCTACTGATGTCTATCAGTAGTCTGGCTTCCCTTGAATGAGTTTTCTGTGTTCATTAAACAAATGCGGAGAAGTTCCTATAAAGGTTTACAGCCAAAATTTCTTCCCTTAGGTACTAGGTTATAACAAACCAAAAAAACTGGATTCTTCTCTCCAAATGTTTGTTGACAAACATAACATTTAAACCAGCTTTGGATTTTTCCGTCTCTGTTGCATGGTGTATCAAAAACAGCGGATATATGAAGACACAAGTAATTAACATTTAATTATTGTGCACTTGTCGTATTTCAAAACACTTTTCTTGTTTCATTTTTGAATCATTTCTCAATCAGTAACATTAGTAGATAATCATTTCTATTGTACAGATTATATATTGTGCAATAACAATGATAATAAAAAGCAACGTTATTCCATCTGATCCCCGCAATTCTGGCGCTTCAATTTTTTTTAAGTCGATAAATCAGATTTCTTATCAAACCAATTTGATTATCAGTCGTACTATGTGAAAATATCCTAGTCTTGATATTATAAAGTTATATCCTTACTATCAGACGTTTAACATTAATGGCTGATAAAAGATTGTATCTTTTATTTTTAATTAATACAAAGCTATATAAGATAGCTAGTTCGTAAACGTTTGACATCATTACAAAAAGCAAAAAAATGTTAAATCATACTTTATTACTTTTGTTACTATGTTTTTTGTCTACGGGAGTGAGTATCAACACATTTAAATAGCTTTACTTTTTAAAAACTTTTTGCTGAGTTACATGGTTAAAAATCTGGATAGAAATTATAAAACTTTATGATACCATAGCATTTTTTTTAACTCAAAACAATTTTCTCCCTTAAATTTTGGTAAATATCATAGCGATTTTTAATTAAATCCACTCCGCAATAAAATTAATTTTTAAAATATTTTAATAATAGGTTTACGGACTTCCTGAATACTTAAAAGGCGTCTCTCTTCGAGAAATTGAACGTGGCGTGACATACAGCTTCGACGGTAGCACCGGTCTGACCAGACTTGACGCTTCTAATTGCACCGCGCCAGGACCTATCTGTGACGGTTGCCAAAAGGTATACGAATGCATCGAGATCGGGGGAGGATTTATTCTAGAATTTCTGAACGATTGTCAGGCTGGAACGACCTGCTTGGAGGCGACGGGACAGTGCACTGCAAGCTTTAACCCGACTTGCGAAGACCCTGGATACGATTTTACATGCCGGCAAGTTGGTATATTCCCTGACGCTTTTAACTGCAAAAAATACCACATTTGTATACCGGTTGTTAATTCGACAGTGGTAAATCCGAAGCCTCTGGAGCGAAGATGCAGAACCAACTTCTACTTTGACCCGCTCACGACTCTTTGCAGAAATAAAATGAACCTGAGCTGTCCGAGCGTCGCTCCCCCTTGCAAAGCAGCAGGAGAAACTGGTTTCGTCAAAAGCAACCCATCTTTATATTTTATCTGTCTGAATTCTGGGGGTGGTGCATTTACGCCGCAGATGTTCTCTTGCATGGACAACAAAGTATACGATCTCTCTACCAAGTCGTGCGTTGATCCGACCCCCGTTTCTGCCTCCGACAGCAATGGCGTATGCTTGACCGTTGGTAACTTTTATGACCCTAGGAGTTGTTTGTATTACTTCCAATGTCTGACGGTCGGGGTCGCTCCGGTTAGGAAACAGTGCGAAGCAGAAAAGAGGTTTAACCACGTGACAAAAACATGCGTAAACATAACGTGGGAAGACTTCAAATTTTGAAATATAATCATTAAAGTTTATAGGTTTAATATTTTTTTTAAAGTATAGTATATGTTTAAATGTAATGTAATACGAAAATAAATAAAGATGTTACCACATAACTAAGCACACATGTTTTGTTTATTAGATTAAATTTTTTATGCTATATTAAAAGCGTGGGCTCTTAAAAAAAAATGCAACAACATATATTTTACTCTTCTTTATTTAACCAATTAGCGCTTTCACCCTCCAACATGCAACTTCAGACTTATATTTTCAATTTGTGATTCATTTAAATAAAAGTTTTAAAAATAACTGGTAGGTTCGAATCCCACTCTACCCTAACTCGATTCTTTTTTCTAATAGTGAGTTATTTACAACTCGTTGAAAATGGCCCCCAAAATTGAATGATTATAAGAACGTAAATATTTATTTTTACAAAAAATAACTTAAAACAAATGATAAGGGTTTTAGCTCTTTTACTTCACAAAAGTCAACAGATGGAAGATTTGAGAAAATGTGGATGCTCAAACGTAGGCAGTTGATAAATGTTACACAGTGGCCACTTAAACCAGCCAATGACAGATCATGAGCCTTGTAAATGCCTAGACTTCGATATTCCCTTCTCAAAAGTGTTTTCCCTCTGTTGCATCAAATTGAGATCTGAACAACTCCCTTGAGAGGAAATCCAGCCTGTCTGTAAACATTTCGACATACCAAAATATTTAATATCTATGAAGAAGCTGCAGTACATTGAAATTCAGAAGAACCAAGAACCTTTTCAAAATGGTAAACAATAACTTAGATTGTCCTCAACTGCTTGAGAAAATAAAATTCGCGTCCCTCAACGTACAACTCGGCCGCAACAATTATTTTATATTAATGTTTCAAGCGTAAATATAACAATAAAAATGCATCTTTTCCCAGAATTTTAAATTATTATAACCATTTTTTTTCTAAAATTGATGAACATTCCTCCACTCCAACCAACTTAAAGAAAACTCTAGAACCGGAATTGCAAATAATAATTATAATTTACTCTTACTGTACCTATTTAAATAGGTTTGACAAACTTTATTTTATTGTATACTTTCGTATCATATTATTTTATATTTATTTTCACTTCTTTGAAAAAAGAAAAAAAGGAAGGCTGGAGTTACTCCGTATGGATCCGCCGGCGAAAAGATTTTTTAAGATCGAGAAAACAAAAAAAAAATTATATGTTCTAATTTATTATTATTGTTATATTTTATTTTTTTACGTGGTGAATGATACGGAGTGGCTTTTCATGGGTACGTTTTTTTCCTTATAAAAGTAAGGGAAAAAGCGTTACCGAAAATGACATATACACGGGTTTGGTTATATACACGGGTTCTCAAGGTCAAAAACCAGGTAAGCTTTAAAAAAATTGAACAATACTTTTCCATAAAGTCCTTTAAAAAAAAAGATTTTAAAATGGAGTAAACCTTTTATTTCCCAGATAAGCACCCCTTCCGTAAACCCCTACCCTTCCCTAACAAAAAAATGCGATTAAAACGTATTTAATCAACGAAAAGATACGCACCAGACGCGAAAGGGAAAGCGACTGAGTAGGAGATGGGAAAGGGTTTGTAGAGGGACTGCTTGTCCGAGAAAATATAGATATACTACATTTTGAGATTACACTTTTTTTTTAATGACTTTAAAAAAAAAATATTTTTTTTTTAAAGCTGCGGGCAGGCCCTGAAAACCCGTGTTCAAAAGTAATTATTGGTCTATTATTTAGGTTTATTTGTAAATTTTGTATTTTTTTGTTACAACGTCTGTTATTTTCTCTTAATAAATAAATAAACTTTTTAGTTTTTTAAAGGACAAAAAAAATAGACAAATAAATAAGCATTAAAAAAATCATTACTTTTATCTTCGCTACGGTTAATTGTCCAAAATTATTGTTATTTCTTTAACGAGAAACGAGTACACATGTAACTTACAAGAACAACCTATTTTACAAGTTTATTATGCACTATGTACGAGTATGTATATCGACAAATATCGATAAGTCTCTCACTCGCACGTCATCGTGAGCCTGGTGGTTAAGTGATTTAATAAAAACCTATTTTATCAATGACTGAACGTTTACCAATCTAAATTATTTCGAAATAAACCTTGATATAAATCTTATCCATTAAATAATTATTTGATACCATCTGCTTGCAAATCCTTTCCATTAGTATCCTCTTAGTTAATATTTATTTCGTTGCGAAACATTATCAGAAAGTGAGTTTTGGAAGATACTTGTATCAGATAAAAGAAGATTAGATTCAATGTATGTATATATGTCCCCAATTCACATCAAAATGATATATTAGAATTTATTTTCGAGACAGGGATGTTGATTTTTCCAAAATGATACAATTCCTTTTGCTTGTTTTTTCAATGTCGTTTGCTGTAAGTAATAATAACTAACCAACCACAAGGGAAAGACGATGAACCGCAATTCTACTATATCTTCACATACTTCTTTTATTTCCTCAACATCTGTGTTTCTGTTTTTTATTATTATTTTAACTTTTGACATGTTCACCATAAAAAAATATGCTGGACTTGCTTGTTTTATGTCTCTAAAAATTTTAATCCATCTACGAAAGAAAAGTAAATTTGACATTCATTAGAAAAAGTAAATAAAGCTTCATCATATTGCTCGATACTAACTTTATTTTTTTTATTTCAGGTATCAGCATCTTCAGAATTATTTGAAGAAATTTCACTCGAAAATATAAAGGATGGCGCAACGTATTCACTCGATGACTATTATAGCCTCAAACTGATAAATTCATCCAACTGCACTAAACCAGGAAAAGTTTGTGATGGCTGTGAAAATGTACACGAATGTATCGAAGTCGAAAACGGTTTTATTCTAGAGTTTTTAGGCAGCTGTCCAGCAGGAAGTTCTTGCTTGGATTCGATTGGATCTTGCTCAACAGACTCTAACCCGAAATGCAATGCTTTTGATTATACATTCACATGCAGACAAATAGGTATCTTTCCTGATGCGTTTAACTGCAGGAAATATCATATGTGTATTCCCGTCGTGAACTCAACACAGGTTCAACCAAATTCCGTACCGCAATATTGCAATACTGGATTCTTCTTCGATCCGAAGACCACTTTATGCCGCAAAAGGGTAGCAGACCAATCGTGTCCGACAATTGCACCACCATGCCAAATATCTGGAGAAACTGGAGTTGTTGAAACCAACCCAGCTCTTTACTTTATATGCCTCAGATCAGAGGGCAGTAGCACTTACTCCCCGCAAATGTTTTCATGCCTCGATGACAAAGTCTTCGATCTGAAGTCCAGGACGTGCATCGATCCGACTCCGGCTTCCGCAACAGGGTCGGATGGAAACTGTTTAACTCGGGGGAATTTTTACGATCCTTCGAGTTGTTTCTTTTATTTTGAATGCCCTGAACGAGGCTTCGCACCAATAAGAAGAGCTTGTGAAAGCATGAAACGGTTTAACTATATCTCTCAAAAATGTGTTGAAATTACATGGAACGACTTTGACTTTCATTCTGATGTTCTTCAAAATAATATTGGTGATACTTTTGATAAACTCGCTGATAAAAAAATTAAGAGTGCGTTTGATTTTGCTGGTTTTTTCACAGCTTGAAAATAAGTTTTGAATTAAAAAATGCTTTAATTGAAAAACATTTGTTTAAATTATGATAAGCGTTCCATTACAATTTAGTAAACATTGCTTCTATAAACTGTTTCATACCTATTTTACACATTTTGACGTTGTTTAATAATATTATTGTATGAAAAATACTCAATTATAAATAAATACACTATGTTTAAATCAAATACATTGTTATACCAGACAAATTAATTTAATCGTAAGTAAATTTTTTACTAAAAAAATAATAAGAAAATAATCAATAATTTAAATTACTCCAGTTCGCAGTTTAACTAAGTAATTTTTTTTTTACCAATTCAAAAGAAGAGTCAATCGTTGTTACAGGCCCTTTTGATAAAAAAATAATAGTTAATAAATACAATCAATCGATAAAATTGTATGTATGCAACTCAGCAGGACTTTAATTTAAGACTATTTTGTAAATATTTTTGAAAAACAAATTTTTAAAAAAATAAAAAAATCACGGTAATTGTTTTACTTTGTATCCAGAAGGATGAAGAAAATAGTTCTGTGTTTAAAATAGAACCAAAACCCTCGACTACTTCTTTAATTATTTTTTAAAATATTTTATCTATCATACATATACTTCAATATTTATTTATTTAAACACTTTAAATACATGTACAGTTTACATACATACGCATAAGGGCCGGCATATTTCCTTAAGACAATTTCTTTCTACCTACCCTAACCGTTCAATTTGAGAAAATCAGTGGTATTTGGACATATTGTTGGTATATAATAATTATAAAACAAAATATTCACAAACATATACAGGATGTTCTTTAAGCCCCGTCACATCCGAAACCACGATGATCAGTATGGGCAAGAATTCATATTAGCATATTAAAAAAATATTTAGAACAAAGAAAATGGGGAGAAATGAGGGGAGCGCGGCGCAGTATCAGACCCCCCCCCCCCTTCCCCTCCTCGTTTAACCACAGCAGAAGTAAGCTACCATTTGCTTTTTTATTAATTTTATTTTTTTAAATTTTAATCGTTCTAAAAAAATATTTTAATGTGCCAATATGTCTTCTTGCTCATACTGATCATCGTGGTTTTAGATGTAACAGGGTTTAAAGAACATCCTGTATATTTTTAAAGAAGTAAAAATTAACTTTATATCCACACTATACAATGACGAGATAAGGGGGTAAAAAGGGAAGGAGAGAGGAAGGAGAAGGGAAATACTTTAATAATATTCTGGAAGTGACATTTGATACGTGATTAGAATGTAAATAAAAAAGGGAGAGTCTTTGACAAAACAGGGCAGAATATTCCATAATCGAGCAGTTACTACTGTGAAAGAGGGGTCAAACAAATTAGAGCTGTGAATGGGTATTGAAAGAGTTTTCTTGTTACTAGAACAAAGAATTAGCCCATGCTGTGATATAGGGTGAAAAAACTCTCTCAGATAAACAGGCGAAGAGGGATTATTTTAATTGTTATAAAGAAGTCATCTTCTTGTTCTTCCTTTAAAGTAATATTTCATAATAAATATTGTAATCTTGACATGTGTAATAACGGCAAAAACATGAAGTCTGAAAGGTGCATAAAATACCTGGGAGTAATCATTGACTGTCAACTTAAATGGACTAATCATCTTGAAGTAATTGTTAATAAACTAAGATATTTAACCTATGTGTTCAAAAGACTAAGTAGTTACGCCCAGCTAAATAAAATAAAAATTGTATATTTTGCACTTGTACAGTCATCGCTTTCCTATAGAATAATTGGATGGGGGGAAGCTTACAACACTCATGTTAAACCATTAGAAACTGTTCAAAAATGTATATTAAAAATAATGCTTCACAAAAATCGCACTTTTTCCTCTTTCCAATTGTTTCAAGAAGCTAAACTTTTAGATCTAAGACAAATATATTGTTTTCAATGTTTGAAATATATATTTAAGAACCAAAATTTATTTACAAGTGATTCAAATAGATCAAGTCAAAGAAGGAATCGTGTGTTAGAAATACCACATTGTAAAACGAGGCTCGCACAGAGACAAGCATATTTTATAGGCCCAAAATTTTTTAATTCTTTTTTTACTGATAATATTTCATTGATTCCAAACTTTCAAAATTTTCCTTCTTTTAAAAAACATGCACTATCCTGGATTCAAACTAAAGATATGAACTCTTTTTTTCTATGATTTATTTTGTTGCCTTTTATAATTCTTTTTATATCTTTTTATGTATATCAATGGGTATACATAAAAAGATATAAAAAGACATGGATGAACTAGGCGAAATGATTGAAGAACTACATGAGGCTTCAAAAAGGATTGGTTTGGAAATGAACATTCATAAAACAAAGATTATAAGTTCAACAGGACGAGACATTTTCATTAACGATAATAAAAACGAAGTGGGTGATGAATATATTTATCTAGGACACAAAGTCAAACTTGGTTAAGATAACCAGATAGCGGAGTTACCAAGAATAATAAGGCTAAGTTGGGCTGCTTTCGGCAAACTTAAATATATTTTTGAAAATAAACAAGTCCCTATATGCTTGAAAAGACAAGTATATGAATCGTGCATATTACCGGTGACAACATAAGGACTAGAAACCATGTCTTTAACACAAAAAAGTAGCCAGAAATTAAAATGCACGCAACGACCCATGGAAAAACCGATGCTTGGTGTATGTCTAAGAGACAAAATAAGAAATGAAGACATAAGGCGCCAAACCGGAGTCGTGGATATATCATGGATCGTGCTGCGAAATTGAAATGGCAGTGGGCAGGACACTTGGCGAGGCAAAATGATGGCAGGTGGACACCCAGAATAATAAAGTGGAGACCATGGGCAAACAAAAGAAGTGTTGGAAGGCCACAGAAAAGCTGGGTTGACGACATTGCCTCTATTGCCGGCAAAACGTGGATGATGAAAGCGGGTGATAGGAAGGAATGGAGACGTTTGGAAGAGGCCTTTATCCAGCAGTGGAGAGAATAAGGCTGCAGAAGAAGAAGAAGAAGATACATAAAAACAAAGACAAAAAAAACCCACAAAGGCATGGCCCGTGTGTGGCATGCATTTTAATTAACACGTGCACTGATTAGGACAAACATGCACCGAACTCACAAATACCCTTTAATAAAAATAAAGGAGCATACAAATAATAAAGGGTTAAAAGTAAATAATATGGAAACATTTTCAATTAGGAAAGCTTTAAAAAATAATGTTCATTTGATCAATAATCAAACAACCTTTCAATACAGCCCGTAATACGATGTTCCATTGTAATGGTAACCCTTAACCTATTAAACTCAAGCTCCTTCTTCCATTTCCTCTTCCTTGTTTTTTCAACTATTTCTCCTAACAACATAAAATATTTTCATAATCTAATCAGTGCATGTGCTTATTAAAATGCATTTCGTGTTGGTTTTATATTTTTGTTTAACAACTATGGTGAACGTGTATAGTGGGTTTTGCATGTTGGTTTGCATGTTGGTTTTATTAGTGTCCTGAAGAAGAGACGGGTACGTCTCGAAACCGGTAGACACAGAAAAGTCGGTTAGTGGTTATATACAAATATTTATTAACATTTAGGGCAATATTTTGAGTTTGTTCAAATGTTTGTAGATAAAAGACTGAATTTCATCTACTAGGAGTCATTAAGGTTAACAAATTAAAACAGGGATGGAGAACAATTTAGAGGAGGGAATATGTAAGTATACGCATTTACAGGGCTTATGAGCTGTCATTGGCTGGTTTAAGTGTCTATAACCCCTTATCTAAAATATCCTCCATCACTGTTGTAATTTGTTATTTTTTTAAATTATTTCGAAAATAGTCTACATTTAAAGGTTGTATTTAAATTGTGGTAAAATAAAGTAATGGATTCGGTTGTTTTTTTCATCAAATGACCGGTTTTATCACCTTCCTGACATCGGATATCAGTTGTAAATCAAAAATCAATTTTTAATGATAATTTTCAAAAATAAATTGAGTTTTTGGAATTTTTGGAAATGAAAGAGTTGATCTCCTAGCAAAGGAAGCATGCCTTCATGGAAGCATCCCTCACTCCTTTAGTCGTCCTACTGATGATTGCGTACCAACCATAACTAATAAAATCAGATCTGAGTGGACAATTTTATGGCAGAATTCTTCGACTGGGTTGTTTTATAGGAGTATCCAATGCTCCTTCCTCATTACACCATGGTTTGAAATCGAAAAAAAATCAAAATTGAACATCTCTTTAATATCAAGAATGAGAATAGGACATTGTCTCGTTGCCTGGCACTTATCGAGAATAGGTGTCTTTACTTCGGCAATGTGTCTTTGTGAAAATGACGATGAGACATTAGATCGTCTGTTCTTCGACTGTTCCCTCTACGACAGAAGCGAATTCCTTCAAAATATTTGTAAAGAGTATAATACGTTCCCTTTTAACGTTAAATTTTACTCGCCCAAAATGATTTTAATACTTATTTACTTCTGACTAAATTTTTAAGGACAAATAATAAAAATATTTGAATTTGTTTAATATTATTTGCCAAATTTGAATAATAAGTCTAATTGAATGTCCCTCGTTACTTTTGGCCCGAAATTTTATGTTATGTTTACGTTTAATTTAGATGGTAATAATATTTTATTGTCAGATAACTCTCTCATACTGATTTTAAATATCACACTTTATTTTATATTTTTCGTGAGTATGGTTTTTTTTTTGTCGTTCACTGAAGCGTATATTCTTTAAATTTCTTATTCTTGTTTCTAAGAGCCAAAATCAGTCGCAAACGAGTGGAGGCTTAAAGTTTTTTTTTTAATAAAGGGTTTTTTTTTAAAATTTTATAGTGAGTAAAAAGTTTAGTATTTGAAATTTTTGTAAACGAGAACTGGGTTTAACCCTTTGAAAGTATCCTATTACAACAGAGAAAAGGAAATATGGAAGTCTAAACATTTACAGGGCTTATGACCTGTCATTGGCTGATTTCAGCGGTGACTTTACGCACTGTGTATCCATTATATTTTGATGACTTGGATCACTCATTCAGAAAGCATTTTAATTTATTATTAGGCATGTAAATTCAAATTTTATACTGACAATCCGCGATGGCCTAGCAATCTTTTCAAAAAAAGGAATAACTCCCTAAGCTTCTATTTTAGAGGGTAGTAAGAATAAAGAAAGTGAGGATATGGATGGAAAATTATAAAAAAATACACCACAACCCCCAGACCAATTGAGAGAAAAATCTATCTGGATTTTTTTTCGTGCAACTAGAGGGAATCGAACCCGCGACGCAAATTTCACAGTTGACCGTCTAACCAACTACGATACAGCGCCTGACATTTTATTAAACAATATTTTGAGTTTGTTGAAATGTTTGCAGACAAGCACTTTATTTTGTCCCCGGCAGTTATCGAGACTAGCATATTACAACAAATATGAGCAGATGAAGCATTTTACAGAAGAAAATATATTCTGTAGAAGGATTGAAGGATTCGAACATAGGGAATATGGTGGTACTACAGTGCGTAAAATGGCCCTTTAATCAGTTTTATAGTCCTTCCTTAGTATGTGGTTTGTCTCCGTTGTAATGCGCATTTTATTCATTGTAATGTATGTAAGTCGTTTTTAACCTCATAAAAGTATTGGACTTTACTAATAAATTTTGCGTAAAATTACACCTAAGTATAGTGGTATAATTCGGATGGGAAAAAGGGTAGTATTCCTATCCGAATTGTACCACTTAAGTAAGGCGTAACCTTAGAGTATAATACTCTAAGGGCGTAACTTTACGCCGAGTTTATGAGTAAGTCCCAATATTACTTTGATAAGGTTAAAAACGAGGCATTTGATTTATCATATCCCATCCGATGGCTCGTTTCATCTTTCTAAACTTCTGATAGCGGTACCTACCTGAGTCATTGAATCTTTTCACTTCTTTTGTACTTTTTAAGCTATGCATGTATTTAATTCGTAATATTACAAAATTTTTTTTTTTAAACACATTTCTGAAAGTTTTAATGGTGTGTAGCAAATGAGACACACGGGTGTTTTCCAATCTTGAATACACAACCCCATACGACTAGATAAATAGCTGGTGACCCCCCCTCCCCCCAGAACCAACTTTGGCCTGTTTTGAGGAGGTCACAGTCAGGAGCAGTGAAAATATTACAACATCGAGGTTCTAAAGGAGGGAAGTTGAGCCAGGTTCCTTAAGATCGCAGCACTCCTCCGAGATGCCAGGATTTCATTCATAACTTTTTACTTTAGTCTTTATTGTACCCCGACCGCCCCTCTCCCCAACAAGGCTTAACGAACACCAGTAGGTCGCGACCTACAGGTTATAGAACATTTATGTACATCGTGCAATTAAGGGTTAAGGGAAGAAACAGCCATTGAGGATAGATGACCAGGGATGTTGAAATAAATTAATTACAAGATGAAGATGTATTTAAACCAACAAACATATTAAAGTAAGCTCTGATTTATTTTTTATTTTAAACAAGATAGAGTAGAATCAAATGGTTAAAAGCAAGAGTTAGACTAAGATGGCTAGGAACAGGAACTGCTTAAAATTACTGATAAAGAAAAACAAAATCTGCTCTAATAAAAACTGATGAATCAATTACAATACGATATTGATTATCCCAAACTGGGTGGATACGTGGATATAGGAAGCATTTACTCACAATTGTATGTCACACACCACTTTTCAGTTGTATTAAAATAATAATTTGTTGGACATCTCAATGGCACTGGAATGTCTCCAATATGCGCGCATTCAAAATATCCCTGACAATCTGCTGGATCATAGAAGTATCCTCTTCCTGTGCATTTACCATCTGGACCGACGCCACTGGGAGGTGTGACTGGATCCTCGCAAGACGTTCCATTATACTGTGTGCCTCCAAAACAAGTAAAAATCTGAGGGTGGAGCTGCTCTTCGATCATTAAACAGACGTAAAAAAGACTAGGGTTCCTGTCAATAGCTCCAGATTGATGCAAAAAATCACAGTCGGGAATCGGTTGACGACACTTGCCGCCATCCTCAACTGGCAGTCGACAAAGTGTGGTTAGTGAATCAAAGTAAAATTTTTCTAGACATTTTAATTTTGTTGAATTTTCTTTGACCTTGTTGTTTTCTTTGTTTTCGCAAATGTGGTAGCTGAAGCAGTCGGTTGGGTCTGGGAAGATGCCGACTTGTTGACAAACAAATGTGCTTTCGACAGCGGATCCATCGCACTCGGGGTTTGCATGACTGGAACAGTTCGCTATTGATGTTAAGCACGTGGTTCCAGGTTCACATTCGTTGACAGTTTGTTGCAGCCAGTTGTTATTTCCCAAGTTAATGCAGTATGCAACAGTCAAACAATTACTGCACATTAACCCAGACTCTGTGCAAGGGCGATCCGTAGGTCCCTCGCGCCACTCATAACTTTCCTAGAAAAAAAAACGTTTAACCAGTGTTACGTTATTTATTAATTATTTACATACAATATTACATTTTAGTTATTTTAAAACATTTTTAAAATTATTATTTTTTTTACAGGACTCACCAAGCCAATGAAAATGGCTTGTCGGTAAAGATCCTTTACAATTAATCATATTATAGTCCTACATGGTTTTATAATAATAATTACTACTAACTTAGATATAGGGAGTGAAAAAAAAGTACATGTAATTTATGCTTTCAAAAAAAATAATTAGAAGATGAAAAACAAAAGCAAAAAATAAGTGAATGATAACGCAATTGTAAGATAAAAATAAACAATTACAGAACCGGAGTACAAAAATTTTAAACAGAAGTGTGAACATATTTAATAGGCACAAAGCATTTTATTAAAAACATTCTTCATTAACATATCCATATCTATATCTATCTATATGTAAGTCTATATCTATATATCATCCTCATCCATATCCACACATATTTATACCCGTACATGCACACATACATATCCACACATACATATATACACATATATACACATACATATATACATACATACATACAAACATATGAACATACATATACACACATAAACATCCATGAGAATATTACTTAGTTATACATTCTATTTTATATATATCTATATGTACAAATATTCTATTTTTTTAATAAATAAACCCCTGATCGAATAGCCAGTCTATTATTTTGCCCCTGTCACTTTTGGCAGTGCCATTTCTCAGATTGTTTGGTAACAAATTGAACATTACTGGAACCACATATTTTAAAGTTCTTGTCCCATATTTGTTGCTTGTCTTTGGAATTACTAAACCTTCATTTCTTGTGTTATAACCATGTTCCAATAAATTTTTGAATTCATCATTTTTTCTTTTTTCCAAAATGATACAGAGCCACAAAATTCCTCGAACCGGCAGCGCCTTAACAGATTTATATAATACACATTTGATACTCCTTATTTTGTAAATATCATTAGAGACTATTTTTTAACGACGTGTATAAAATAATATTATATTTATTCTTTAATCTATTGCATCAATTATTCAACAATTGTGGATTTGAAATCTCAATTGTATTTTTAAAATGAACCTAAAACTAACTAATTTTAACAGGGATGTAGATCACCTTAAAGAAGGGAATATGGAAGTCTAGGCATTTACACGGCTTATGCCCTGTCATCGGCTAGTTTAGGTGGCCACTTTACACACTGTGTAACATTCGCCTTTTTGCCTTTTAGTGAAGTCAAAGAGCTAAAACCTTTATTGTTGTGAAGAGATTTATCTGACTGAATTATTTCACATACTAGGCAACGCATGAAAACAATTTTTCAATTTTTAATCTTCTTCTTGTATCAGATGATTTTATTACAATATTTGAGTTTGTCCAAATGTTTGTAGACGAAAGACTGGTTTTCACACTCTCGGGAGTCATTAAGATTTCCAAATTTCAACAGGGATGGAGATCACCTTAAAGAAGGAAATATGGAAGTCAAGGTATTTTCAGGGCTTATGACCTGTTGTTAGCTGGTTTCAGTGGCCATACCATGTTTTAATATCCATATTCTTTCAGTTCTTCCATTTGTTGATTTTAGTGAAGTTAAAGATCTGAAAATTAGTCTACAAATATTTGACGAACTAAAATATTGTAATTAACCTAAAATGTTTTTGAACCCCGTGTTGCAGTATGTTTTATTCTTATACTTATTATTGAAGGTGGGGGGGGGGGGGTTCAGTACCATACAAGATTTTGACATCACTGCAAACCTGTTAAGATCTGTTGTGACGGATTCCTGTCAATAGTTCTCGCCCTCAAGTCTTTAAAGAGCCTGTCTACTGTAGAAGGCGAGAGTTCTTATTTTTACTCTATATTTTTTTTATTTTATTTAGTTATTTAACACTTTGTATCCCGGAGCCGTGTAAACACGTTATTATATTACCACGCGTTGTATCCCAGTCCCGTGTTTTCACGTGGTTTACCAGCTGTCTAAAAAGGTGCATTTTATTGACATTTAGTGACTTTTATTAGTGCTTTTTTGCTGCTGGTAAACCACGTGAAAACACGAGACCGGGACACAACGCATGGTTATTATAATCACGTGTTTACACGGCTTAGGGATACAAAGCACAAAAAAAGGAATAAGGCCCTGTAAATGTGCGAACATTGCAATGCGCAATGTGGCTCTCCATAAAGGCCAATGTTGGCAAAACTATCATACAAAAATTACTTTTTTAATTATTTTAAATAAATCTAAGTAGTATCCATTGATTTAACCCAGTATTTTCATAATAATGACACTTTTCAGAAACCCTTCACAAACCATAAAATTTCACAAAAATGGTCCGTGCGCAGGGTAAATTCTATGAGTATTCGGCCGGTGTTCAAAGTGTTAATCCAATATAGAATACAAAAGAAAATGTTTATACAATAGGTACATTTAATATAATTTACTTTTTATTTATGGATGTAGCCACTCTTTTGGCCCACAGGCACGTTCCGGAGTGTCAGTGTATTATTTATTTTATACATAAAAGTACATACTTTCACATCAATTGTTGTGTAAAAACTCGAAAAAAATATTTAAAAAGATTCTAAAACATACGATACCTTCATTTATAAAATGAGAAAAGACTTTCAAGAACATAAAATTATATTATGACATATAAAACATATTACTCAGCTTCCTGTCTAGTCTTTTTAGCAATCTATTTATGAACTAGTGTTATGAAAGCATTGTTTTTCATTTTTACTTAGCAATGTGTCTATACCTAAAAAGTTGTATAGCTTAGAGGCCAAAAATTATATTGCCTTTGTCCGTAATTATTTTTTTTCTTTGGGAGCAGAAGTATTATTTTTCGTCTTTGCCTAGTGTCGTAAATTTATTGTTCGTCATTATGTATGTTAGGCTTTTGATGGCAATGTCTTAAAATTGTATTTTTGTATATTGGTCTTATGTCTGTCTGTAGAGTTTCGGTAAGGCTTTTTGGTGGCTACTCTTAGTAGGGCTTTTTGTGTTTTCATTAATGGCTCTAATGTGGTTTTACTTTTTCCCGCCATCCTATTATTCTGTAACTGATATTTAGATAGATTGTTCTAGAGCACAGCATACATTAATTAAAGTAGGTTTGCTTGGGATGTTTTTAATGTTTTTAAATAAATAAATCATTTTTCTTAGTGTTGTTGCTGTCTTATCTACGTGTCTGTTCCATCTTAAGTAACAATTAGAACTGAGATGGACCTTATATGCATTTTCAAAATACTTAATGCTTTAAGTGATGTCCCATCTCTGTTGCAATCAATTTCTTTTCATGTTCCCAACCGTGTCACCAGAAGTCAAAATCTGCTATTTATAAAATCTTTTAAGAGCAACTTTGGTTTTTATGCCCCAATGTCCAGAATGTGTAGATTAGTTAATTCATCACACGACTTGGAATTTTTTGGGATAGATCTTTCGGCTTTTCGTATACCTCTTCGCGACTAAACAATGTGGGATGAAGTTGGATTGGCATGGTTTAGCTCAAAGTTTTTAGTCTTTCGTTTTTTTTATATATCTTATAATATTATTGTTTTGCCCATGTTTGTCTTTGCTAAATAGTTTTATGTTCTTTTTGTTCAGTTTCTTGCATTTATGTTTCTTCATGTAACTGTTGTAATTGGCTTAGGCCGTATACATGTAATAAATAAATATGCATACCGAAATATTTTGTATTATTGACCTTTTCTAAAGTTTGGCAGTCGCACTCACAAAGTACCGGGCTTTTCGAAAAGGGGCGAGTTCTTTAACAGACACGGCATGTAACTCATAATATATCACAACAGAGATGAAGAACATTTAAGAGAAGGTTATATAGAAGTCTAGGCATCTACAGGGCTTATGACCTATCAACGGCTGGTTTAAGTGTCCACTTTACACACTGTGTAACATTCACCATTCTGCCCATATTTAAACATCTGTATTCCTTCAAATCTTCCATCTGTTGATGTTTGTGAAGTTAAAGAGCTAAAATCTTTATTTATGCGGGTGAGATTCATAAAATTTAATTATTTTACTAAGAATACTTAAACCAGCCATTGACAGGTCATAAGCCCTGTAGATGCCTAGACTTCTATATTACCTTCTCTTAAATGTTCTTCATCTCTGTTGTAATATGTTAATATAAACAGCTCCCCAGGGAGTTGAATCCAGTCCTTGTCTGCAAAAATTTGGACAAACTCAAAATATTGTTGGTAAATCCACCTGGTCCATGAAGAAGTATAGAAATTGAAAAAATTACATTTTCAGGCGTTGCCTAGTTTGAAGGTGTGTTTGAAAAGTGGTCATATACTAATATTTACTTACATTCGTATTATTTTATTATTTGAGGAAAGAGCATACATCCTAACAATGCAATTAATAACTCGTCACATAAAAAAGCTACAAGGAAATTTAACATACTACGAATAGCGATAAAAATAACGAAATGGATTAAGAATAATTAATTGAATTTTAGAAATCAATATGGATATTGTGGAGTACTGTTTTCATACATAAATGAAAAAAAGAAATTTAATAAAAATTGGTTGCTAGAAAAACGCGACGTGTTTGGCATTGGTTGTAGTGGCTTCAAGATTCGTGATAATGTTATTAACAAATTTTAATGGGCAGGAACAAATAAACATGAATCATGGCGTATTAGGGGCGTGCCAATGGAATTCGCGGTGATGTTGCCGTGAATTGTTGACTATTTTTTTTTTAATGAAGGAGAATCGAGAGAATAATCGGGTTGTGGTCCTGTGGCTAGTGTCTCGGACTCACGGACCAAAGGTCCGTGGTTCGAATCCCACTCTACCCCAACTCGATTCCATTTTCTAATAGTGAGTTATTTACAACTCGTTGAAAATGGCCCTCAAAATTAAATATTTGGGTAAATCATAAGAACACAAATATTTCTTTTTTTAAAAAAAAAAAAAAAAAGAATGCATTATTGCCGAATTCATTTTTTTTTGTTGCTACCTCCTGTTCTCTGCATATATAAGAAAGCGGATATAATGGATGCTAACACAAAATACATTTATGTTTTTTTTTCATCATTTTTTTTGATTCAGAAAACATACAGTCGTACCTAACATGTATTAAAAATAAAGATTCTCTATCATAAAAATACTGATTAAGTTTTCATATATTAAGTCAAAGATGAAAACATTCATCTTCATCATCATCATCTTCATTTCCTTTCTGCACCTAATGGTGCATAAGGCACTTCATTAGTACACCAATTGCAGCGTACCTTAAAAAAAATATTTTAATAAAAGATAAAATGATCAGCTCCCTTTTTAAATTATTATTTCATATCAACCGCGTCGGGAATCGAACCCGAGACCTTCAGAATGGTAGGCAAACGCACTAACCATTACACCACTAGACTATGTAAGTATTAAATGTGACAAAAAATAAAAACTTAAGTGAGAAAAAAATAATCATTCAAATTTACGTTTTCCATGTAGGTAAATTAATTAAAATACCGAATGCACACTCCCAGTCAGAGTCATCCATGCACACATATATGAACGCATACATATACACACATGCATATACAAAACAAACACAAACACATACAGTACATGCGGTACAATTACATATTATAAATCACTTAAGATGTACATTCAGCAACTTTCCCAAATAATCAACTCTATTAAGAAATTTTCAGCATAAATGCAATGTGATTCCATTTATATTTTTACGGGTACGTCTAATAAATAAATTGGAGATGTAATTGTTTTTGCAAGTTGGTATATAAAAAGGGGAATTTAATCTGGTACAGCAAAGAGGACAACGGAAACCGATATTTTGTAAAAAGGTATGGCGAATCCACCATATTCTTATTTTCTTCTTATTCGTTCCCTTTTCCGCACTGAAAAGTGCATAGGGCACTCCATTAGTACACCAATCGTAGCTCATCTTTATCATTTTTGTTACACGAAGGAAAGATGATTAGTCGTACGCTTCAGGTGCTTGTCCAAGGGCTATGAAATTAGTATAAAAACACCATTTAAATAAATATTTCACATCAACCGTGTCGGGAATCAAACCCGAGACCTCTTGCACAGCAGACAAATGCGCTGATCACTACACCACGAGGCCGACTATTATTTAGAATTTTGAAAAGAAAAATTAAATCACATGGACCACGCCTTTTTTGTAATGATTCTATATTCAATTAATTAATAGATTTGCCGTAATCAATTTCAATGTGACCAAAACGATTTGCCAGGCTCCTCATATTTTTTTTGCTAACACCCAATAAGCCTTTGATGGGTCTGAGATATTTATCAATTAAATATAATGCCTAAGCCAAAATTGCAATAGTTATATGAAAAACGATATATATGAGAAACTAAATAAAAATAAAATAAATCTATGTTGCACAGACAAACAAGGGCAATAAAATAATAGTATACAATGTGTTCATAAACATAGAGGACTTCGAGCTAAACCATGCCAATCCATCTTCATTCTACACTTTTTTAGTAGCGAAGAGATCTGCGAAAAGCCAGAAGATCTATTTCGAAGGATTCCAAGTTGTGTAACGAATTGACTAAGCTACACATTCCGAACATTAGAGCATAAAAACAAAAGTTGCTCTTAGAAGATTTAACAAATAGCAAATTTTGACTTCTGGTGACATTGTTGGGAACATGAAAAGAAATTGATATCAATTAAATGAGACATCACCATTAGCATTAAGCATCTAAAATATGCAAATAAATATAAGGTCTATCTCAGTGCTACGTTTCTCCAAAGAAGTCAAATTAATAACAATAATTACCCCTTTGCGATCCGAGCAAACATGCCACTTTTATTATAAAACGGTGTTGGACAGACTCAATATGGTCAATATAACACCAATAGATATGCCTAGTATACGCTGAAAATATTCTGCTGGAGATAATTGGAGGTAGGAATTATCATTCCTCTACTCGGGGACATGAATATATAACAAGGGTAAGAAAAAAAAGCATTTTCTATATTCCTCCCTCAACCACATTTGGACCAATGTCCAAGGATTTTTTTTCTGCCAAATTGTTAAATATGCTTTAACATAAAATTACGCAAGCTGACAGCAAACAATATTTCAAAAGAGAAATGAAAATCTGTCTGAAAACATTAGGATAGAAGATACAAAGATAAGACATATAATTTTTTTAATTGAACACTCTACAGCCCTCATTTAAACAAGTTTTCCTAGTGAGGAGGACTCTTAAACTAATTTTGTATGTTAAAAAATTATACAGAAAAATTAAAATACGCCTAAATTAATAAATAAAATTAAGTACTTATAAAAATACGGGTTACAATCGTGCTGATACAATGATTTATTAAATATTATTAACTTACAGTTTGCGCCAAATTCAATACTAAAATCAGGAAGAAAAAAAATTTAATGAACATATTAATTGACTTTATAATTAGACTGATATGTAGGTACTAATGAACCTTGCGCGTAAGCGAAATGCTTTCTACTGATAAAAAGGAAAAATAATCTTCTATTTATATGCGATCGAAGCAATTTATTTATTTATTTATTCGACAATTGTAGTCTGGGTTGAAAGCCGTTTAACCCTTCACGTAATACAAACTGTAAAAATATTGGCGGCCTCCGTAGTGTAGTGGTCAAGACGCTTGACTCACGCACGGAAGGTTCCGGGTTCGATTCCCGGTGAGAACACAAAAATTTAAATGGGATTTTTCTCAAGCCTGGGTGTTCTGTGATGTAATTCACCACTGTAATTGGGCCTCCTGGCCTGTTGTGGTGCAAAAAAAAAAAAAAAAAAAAAAAATAAGTAAGAAGTTAATGAACAGAAAGCAAATAGCTGCTAAACTGCCAATATGCACAGAAATATAGATCCATATTATCCGCAGAACCCGTATTCAACAAGCAAATTGCTCTATTAATGGGTGAATTCTGACTTGAATTCGCAGGGCTTTTGGATGTGTAAAACAGTGCATGAGATCATACAATCAAACTTATCTCTTTCAGTTTATTTGGATTATTACTCACCACAAAGTTAATGCATCAAATATAAATTTTACATGTACATTTATCAAACGTTTTATTTAACGTTAGTATGTAAATAATCGTATACACGGTGTTTCAGGGCCAGACCGCGAAACTTCAGAGAAACATTCCTCATGGTAAACTTTAAAAAGAATCCTTACAAGTTTTACCCAAATAACATTTTTTTACAATTTCGAAATGGAGTAAATCCTTAATTTCTCGGACTAGCTTCACTTCCACAAACCCCTCCCCTACAGAGCCGCGTCTCTTGTCAGCGTCTGATGCGTATCGCTTCGTTGGTCAAATACGTTTTAAATCTCAATGTATTTTGTAGGGGAGGGGTAGGGGTTAGTAGAAGGGATGCAACCCTAAAAAAAAAAGGATTTACTCAATTTTAAATTATTTAAAAAAATGTTTTATATAAAAAAAAAATTAGGATTTTTTAAAAGTTCTCCATTAGGAATATTCCCCTAAAGTTTCACGGTTCGGCCCTAAAACACCCTGTATAACCGCTTATTCAGGTGAAATTCAACAAGGACTGGTCAACTGGTAAAAATTCGGTTTTATCATAATAAGATTCTATTATTTATCTCACTCCAATATGTGTCAATACATTTTATGTTAGTAAACTTTCGTGTAATAAAGTTGTGTATAAAAGACGTTGCGTTTCCATTTAAGAGTAGTAGTAGTAGGAGGTTTATAGAATTAACATTGTCTCCTGAAATGAAACAAGGTCCTGCTCGAGGGGATTGAACCGGCCACGTGGGAATATAATAACCAAATAAATAAAGCAAGTAGGTTAAGACTCTCTACAAAACAAAGGCAGAATAGTGAATGTTAGACAGTGTATAAAGTGGCTACTTAAACCAGCCAATTTCAACTGTCAATGCCTAGACTTCTGTATTTCCATCAGTAAAATTTTCTTCATCTCTGTTGTAATACATAAACAAAAACAAACAAACCATCCCGCCGTTTCCCCGTAAGGGTAGGCAGAAAGGAAAGAACGCCACATCACTTTATCATTGCATACAGATCTCACTTCCAATCAAACATCTAAATCTAAATTAAAAAAACACATGAGACCCACCCTATTTTGAACTCTATACAGTAGAAAATTGTATATATTTAAGAATATAATAACTAATTTTAAGGAATCTGTTATATATAGTAAAAAAAAAATCTAAATAAACTAATTTATGTATTTTTTATTTTATTCAACTTTTTGTAAAAAATGTTGTCTGTACATTGGCGGGCTTATTGCCAAATGGCAATTTCTTCCAATCAACCTATAAAGTAATAGGTTTATTTTTATAATTCAAGTTACACAACGTATTCAATAGAAAATAAAGATTAAAAAGCTAAAGATAAATAAAAATATTAATAAACATATTTGTTTATAAATTACCCTTAATCAAAACTATTACTCAACAGGAAAAAGGAAAAAAAAAAGGAAAGGAGGAAATGAGAAAAGGAGGAGAGATTAAGGAAGAGAATGAAGATGTTTCTTCAGACGTGATTTAAACAGAAATACTGTAGTGTATACATATACATATAAAAAATAATGTAAAACGAACTTCCTCTCTAAACACGAGTACTTCACTTTATTAGAGAGGTAGAAACGTTATAATTAACTATGTACTCGTATGTACAAAACATTTATAACTTTATAATTATTTTATCAAAAAAACTTTTTCAATAAAAAAAATATATCATAGGACCTATTAGGATAATGGGAAGATTTGACGTGATGGACTGGTAAGTAAATCTACACTGCCGTTATTCTTTATTTATCTTTATTAAGAATAAAAATTAATATTTGATATGGCTGGTCAATGGTCCATATTATATATAAATTTCAACAATTACTTCTCTATTTCTGCACAAGTAAAATCAATGCACTTCTTAGTCTTGTGGTTGAAATGCATTTTTGAAGGGCAGGCCTTTCTCGCGGGGTTGGCGTTAATAGAACCACATTCGTAATAGAAGAAACAACTCGTGGGATCGTAAAACAAACCGGTGGAAGTACACTTTCCATCAGTTCCAATGAGACTCTTGGGAGTAGGGTCCACACATCCTTTTGTTTCATCATCGTACTCGAGGTTATTCGGACAGTAAAACAAATGAGGGAAAGGTGTGGGAGATCCTGAATCTTTGTAGCAAACGTAGTACAAAGCTGAATTGCCTATGATAGGTCCAGTTTCGCCTGATCTGCTGCAGTGAGGAGCAACTTCGGGACAAGTACCGTTCACCAGTTTTTTGTTGCATAATGTTGTCTTGACATTGTAGTAAAATCCATCGGTACATTTCTGAGTAAGTGGTTCAGGTTTGACATTGCTCGCTGAATCTGGTATACACAGATGATACTGTTGGCAGTTGAAGGCGTCAGGGAGTAAACCGACCTGATTGCAAATAAAACTGTATCCAGGAAGGCTGCAGTCAGGATTCGGCCCTGCGGTGCACGCTCCGGTAGAGCTAAGGCACGTCTGGTTGGTTGGGCAGGAGTCTATTTGTTCGATGATGAATCCGGCTCCAATTTGCATGCATAGATATACATCTCTGCATCCATCGCATATTGTTCCTGGTTTCTTGCAGCTGGTAGAGTTCAGTTGACGAGTAAGTTCTTCAGTTTCAAAATTATATGTATATGTTTCGCCATCTTCAATATCATCTGGAGAAACAAAGTAGGAGTAGTCTGTTAGCCCGTTTACCTGAAATCAATTTTAAAACATAAATTAAACTCAAAATAACTGGAGTTTGCGCCAATAAATATCACGTTGATGAAATTAATTAAAAGTACATAATAAATAACGCTGAAATCAAAATCAGATTTGCTCGAGGAAGTACAGTGTTTCTTCTATATTTTTCATTTATTAATAGACTATCGAACTGAGCAGAAATACATTTTTATTTTTATGAATCGTATTATTATTGATACATCTTTCAATTGTTTCGTAATTTTGAAATTACTCCGTCATTGACGTCACGAGTTGTCATCGACGAGTTGTGCTGACTTTTCAAAGTAGAGTTTAAAAAGTAGAGTTTCAAAAAGTAGAGTATAATCGTTTAACACATAACAATGCAGATATGGTTGTGGTCCCGTGGCTAGTGTCTCGAACTCACGGAGCAAAGGTCCGTGGTTCGAATTCCACTCTACCCCAACTTGATTCCCACTTTCTAATAGTGAGTTATTTACAACTCCTTGAAAATGGCCCTCAAAATTTAATATTTGGGTAAATCATAAGATCGCAACTATTTTTATTTTACAAGTAAAAAACATATTAAAAAATCGTACGGCCTCATTGCTTGTTACTTATTCAGTATTTGAAAGAAACCTACGAAAATCTTTATTCAATTTTGGAGAAAATTAATTATACAGCTCATGATTGGATATAATTGATATATTGTGAGAGTATTTCTTTAATATATATATATTTTTTTAATATTACTTCATTGCAAAAAAGAAACAATATTTTTTTAGAAGGGAATACGGAAGTCTAGGCTTTTACAGGGCTCATGACCTGTCATTGTAACATTCATCATTATCATAAGCTTGACAATCCTGGATGAGCCTTGGCTGAATCCAGAAGTCTCCTCCATTTTTGCCGATCTGCTGCACTTCCTCTCCAGTTTCTCACTTCCAACATTGTTATATCTGCGCTGATGCAGTCCATCCATCGCATTTTGGGCCTTTCTGGTTTTTGTCGTCCTTGTGGCACAGAAAGAGTTAGGCGTTTTATGGGGTTTTTTTCGTCCATCGTATATTAAACAAAAATGTGATACATACCAGTATCGATGGTCGAAAGGAAAAAAAAAATTTGAAAATAAAAAAATGCATATTTAAATTATCTAGAAATCACACCAAAATGTTTTTAGATAAAAAAGGTACACATTAGATTTCTATATTAATTTTTTAAAAAAACAAAAAAACTTTAATTGGCTCTTTTGTAAAGTTGCTAAATATTGCTTAGTAACTTTCCCTTTTTTTATTTTATTTATTGAATTTTTTTTTGCATTTTACAAAATGAATACATAAGTTACAAATACACTAATACATGAACATAAAAAATCCCACAATGGCATGGCCTGTGTGTGGGTAAACATTTTATTTTAAATTTCAATAAAGGCTACTGGAAGAATACGATAGATATAAAATAATAAAAAAGAAGTGCCAATATTAGAACACAATTTTTCGGCAATAAAAATGAGAAAATTATTAAAAAAATATATGGTACAGAAGAGAACTGATAAGTTTGATTGGGAATAACAGAGAATGGACGTTTTGTCTCTTTTTTTGCGCTTTATCATTAAATCTAATGCAATTTTCCACTTCTTCATTCATCCTTTACCACTCCTGATCAATGTCCTTCTTTTCCTTCCCACTATCTCCTTGTTTTGTCCATATTTATATTATTTTAATATTTATAGTATATTTATTCTTCGTATAGTTAAAACTGTTGGCGACGTTGTTTTATTTTAGCATAATTTGGTGAATACATATTATTGGATGACAGGCCCTACTATTTTTATTTATAATCATTTAACCTGTACATCAGTTTGTTTTCGGAATAATTTAAATTAAACATGCTATTTAATAAAAAAGGAGCTATTTAAATCTGTTTTCAACCAATGATTTCAACAATAAGTTTAATCGAAACAAATTCAAATGATAATTTCTATCATATTGTCCTTTTGAAATGCATTAAACAGTTTTGGAGCTATGATAATTTATGATAAGCCATGAAAAGGTTTTTACCGTCAACATTTAAAAAAAAATTGCCTATTAGCCTGCTATAGACAGGTTTTAAGCCTAGTTGATTCGTTGACTTCTATAAATTCAATTTTAACACTTCGAGTACCGGCCTAGTACGCATAAAACTTACCCTGTGACTGGCTAATTTTTGTGAAATTTCATGTTTTGTGAAGGGTTTCTTGAAAGTCTTATATTTATAAAAAGGCCGGGTTAAATAAACTGAAACTTAATTTAAATCTCAATCTTTAAAATCAAATGTCAACTGCAAGCAAAACTGAGTGAAACCATAATGGCGAATAGCGATATGGCAAATGGCCACGATAAGCCATGAAGAAAAAAATGATTTCAATATTTATCAATATTGCAAATCAGAAGACAGTTTTGGAATAATTCAATTATTTGTTATTCATAAAACTAGGAAAAAGTTGTAGTAAAAGCCACTTCATGTCAATGAAATGCACATTTTTAGACGGCTGGTAAACCACGTGAAAACACGGGACCGGGACACAACGCGTGATTGTACAATCACGTGTTTACACGGCTCCGGGATACAATTTGTTAAAAGAGATTTCCGTATCTGTTGAAATATTAATCTACTTACTATCGTAGCCAATAATACCAGCAGTAGGAAACAGTTGAACTTTAACATTTTCCACACTTGTAATTATCACGAAAAATTTATCAATTGTTTACTAAAGCTAATTACAAAAGTATTTATATACGAATATTCTACCTTAACTTATCAATTATTGTATGCGATACAATCCAGACCTTTCACAACTTTAGTTAGATTAATAAAATCCTGTAAAAGTTTTTTTTTCTGCGCACGATGGTTCAAAGCGTTCTTAGTATATCAAATGTAAAGTATCTCGATCATCTGTTCCATGAATGCAGGGTGATCAGTCCTGCACTTCAGATGCCAGTCCATTTACAATGAAATATTACGTGAAATATACGGAAAATATACGGCACGCAGTGCCTATTACCATACAAAAAATACATAGTGTGAAGAAATAAACACTTCGAATAATATACAGTAGATAAACGAAAAATAAAAACAATGCATAAAAAGTTTATATATACATATTATATAGGTATAATACGGTGGTTTGGCAAGTTCAACCCAAAGTGTTTACTTTCATGTATTGTTTTCATGCTAATACAGGTTTATCAATAAAAAAATATATAAAATACAGTGAAAAAGAACACGCTTACATATCGTGCAGAAAATACACCATTAAAACATATGCGTTTAAAAAAATTTCAATAAAAAAAAAATTAATTGGCAATCTTGGTGTCCTGTGCTGAAATTAACCACTGTAATTGGTCCGCCTGGTCTGTTGTGGTGCAATAAAAAAACATTTTTTTTTATGGTTAGAACAATGTTTTTTTTTTGCTTTTTAAAACGACAGGCAGGCAGGCATATCTTTAATCATAGGCAAAATTAACTACACAAAATTAAATTTATTTCTAAGAGCAAATGTTCACAATCCATGTTGATTTAGAAGCCTTGTGTTGGTTGTTGATCGCAAAAATAATTATATATTGTTAATTGTCAGTAACGGCGTCGTCACTAAATAGCTCAGTTCGCGAACTGTCAAATGTCAAACAGCCTGTAGTCTCTAAGGGCGTCGAACACTACATACTGCGCATGCTTACGCGCAAGAAACTGCCCAAAGTAAAACAGGTAATGAAATAGCCCAAGATTTGGCACAATAATTATTGTTCAAAAAACTTGCACAAGATCTTGTACTATTTCATGCCCAATGTAAAACGGCCTTAAGAGACAGAATAAAAAAAAAGGAAATTAGGAAGAAAACCAGAATTGCGGACGTCATGGATTGTGTGGCGAGACTAAAGTGGCAGTGGCTAGGACATGTTGCAAGATAAGACCCTACAAGATGAACCCTGAAATATTTAGATGGAGACCTCGGGAGAATAAGAGGCGACGGAAGACCACAAAGAAGATGGTCCGACAACATAGCCGTTGTGGGGGGTAAAAATTGGCTGCAAGTAGCAACCGACCGAAAAAATGGAAGGGTATATAAGAGGCCCATATCCAGCAGTGGAGGACAGAAGGCTGAAAAAGATGAAGAAGAAGGAGATAATGTTTTTTTAAAGTAAATACGTGCGAGCCTTATCTCCCAATTAAAAAACAGCTGTTAGTTTTAATTTATCAGGTTATTTTTAATTTATGAGTATCTTTTGAGGTATATTTATGGTCAATATTTTGAGTTTGTCCAAATTTTTGTAGACAAGGACTGGATTCAACTCCCTGGGGAGCTGTTTATATTAATATATTACAACCGAGATGAAAAACATGAAATGCAGGAATATGGGAAGAATTGAAAGAATATGGATGTTCAAATATAGGCAGAATGGTGAATGTTACACAGTGTGTAAAGTGGCCACTTAAACCAGCCATTGACAGGTCATTAGCCCTGTAGATGCCTAGACTTCCATATTACCTTCTCTTAAATGTTCTTCATCTCTGTTGTAATATATTAATATATTTATGGTTTAAGCTACAACTTTTGACCAACTCTTCTTTTCGACCAGTCTTTTTTTCGTTTGGCTGGAAGATATTGTTTTAAGCAATAAGTTTGCCAAAGTACTGATTCTTTGTACTTGAATTTTTAAATAATTAAATAAGACGCACCCGAGTACAGCCGGACGTAATCCGATACAGCCCGACCGCAAGTATCGGCTGAGCAGAAGTTTCGGCCAACTTTTGGCCAAAACCAAAATCAAAACATTGATTGGTCACTAATGTAGTTTAAGAAGCCGTGGTTAGCGATATAATCAATTCTAATCTCTAATTTGAAAGATGTAATAAATTTAGTTTTAATGATTTCTAACTAAAAATATCTAATGTAAAACTTTCAAGTTTTTCTCAAAAACATAAAAAATAAGTGAAAATGTGTGTTTTTAATTGTAGACTTGTTCATTCAAGTTGAATTATTACAATCGTGTACGAGTATCTTGATTGAATCCTTGAGATAAATTTAATGAAAATCTAATCGCATGTAATCGGAAGATATTTTAAAACCTTTTTTTTAAATTTATTTATTTTAAGTTCTATGATAAATTTTAATCTTATCTGATATTTCATTCATTCATTACCCTTTCCGCAATCAGTGGTGTACAGGGCACCTCATCCAAAAAACAAATGTAGCGTATTCCGATATAAATTTGTTGCAACAGAGAAGAAAAACATTTTTGAGAAGGGAATATGGAAGTCTAGGCATTTGCAATGCTTATGACCTGTCATTGGCTGATTTCAATAGCCATTTTTACCATTGAGTAACACCTACTACTGGGCCTAAGTTTAAACATCCACATTTCCTCAACTTTTCCATTTGTTGACTGTTGTGAAGTAAAAGAGCTGAAACCTTTATCATTTGGGTAAGATTCATCCGGCTAAACCATTTCACCTACTATGCAACGCCTGAAAACATTAAAAAATATTGAAACTTCTTCCTTTAATTCAATGCAATTTATTTATTTAAAAATAACACGTACATAACAAACTAAAATTTAAGGCGTACATATTATAACAAGAAAAAAAATACATTAAAGAGACTTTTCTCAAAATAGTAGGAGAATCCTGCTCCAGAAAACAGAAACAGAGCGATGTTGTTCAGCATACCTATAGCCCTTGCAACAGGCATAACCATCAGCAGGTTGGTCTAGTATATCGGAATATGAAACAATCTATGCTGACGCTGTTTTAGGTAACTATCAGGAACATACAAACCAGTGCTCCTCATAATCTCAGAATTATCGACCATACCGCGCACAATCGATAAAAATGTGAGGTCAAATACACATTCCTTCTAGTCTCTAAACTGTTGTATCCACGCATACCCTGGAGAAACTCGGCCGGGTAGAGCCAAGGATAATACCCGCACTATCTCATATAGAGATATCTCAGAAACTTATTTTAGATTTTCTCTATCATAAGAGAGTACTTCAGTTCATGTGGCCCCCAAATCATCGAGCCACTCTCGAGTCTACTTCGCACCAAGGAGGTCAAATACACATTCCTTCTAGTCTCTAAACTGTTGTATCCACGCATACCCTGGAGAAACTCGGCCGGGTAGAGCCAAGGATAATACCCGCACTATCTCATATAGAGATATCTCAGAAACTTATTTTAGATTTTCTCTATCATAAGAGAGTACTTCAGTTCATGTGGCCCCCAAATCATCGAGCCACTCTCGAGTCTACTTCGCACCAAGGAGTTGTAAAGAGTTCTCAGTACGCGGGTATTTTCAAAAACCCTGGCAGTACACAGAACGAATCCTAACATCTTCAATGCATTACCACTGATTTTTTCTGTGTTCATGAAATGTCAGGGCGCTCACAAATCTAACGCCCAGATCTTTAACATTTGATGTTCGTATCAGATTCTGATGATTCATTTTGTGGCAAAAAAATGCTGTTTTTTGGGCCCTAGTGAAAGACTAGCAAAATTACAAAGCAAAACCTTCAGAATTGTTTTGAAAAAACCGAAACACGAGTGAAAAATCGATTTTAAATTAATTAAAAGTACTAAAATATAATTAGTATCAGGCATAGAAGAAACATTCACATTCTATCACTTCTTCACAATATTGAGAGAGCTCATCCAACCTCTTTCACAACACGGACTATCTCTTCGTTCTAGTAACGAGAGAACCCTTTTAATACCCTGTCATCGCTCTAATTTTTTTGCCTCCTCTTTCACAGTAGTAGCCGCTCGATTGTGGACTACCCACTAATGTTAGAGACGCCCCTTCATTATTTACATTGAAATGTCACTATCTAAATATTTAAATTGTTCCTTTATCCTTCTTCTTTCCTTCCCATCCCCTCTCCTCTCTCCATAGTAAAGTGTCTTTTTTTAAATATATATATGTATTTATTTTTGTTAATCTTTGCTTTTAATTTTTGCATAAAATTGTAAGATTTAATATGTCCACGTATTTATAATTTTCTCAAACTGCACGGTTTGGGTAGGTAGGAAGAAATTGCCTTAAGGCAATATGCCCACCCTTATATGTATATTTATTGTATATGTATATAAAGTGTCAAATAAATAAAATAAATAAATAAAATATAAACAAATGATATTTTACAATACTAATATTAGTTTTTAAACTTGTTCTCTGAAGAAAAGGAACCATAATTCCCTTAATGCCTACACTTCTATATTCCCTTTTCCAAAACATTCTTCATCTCTGTTGAAATAATTATCATTGTACTGTGTTTTTCCTAGAACTTCAAGTATTATATTTTGATATAAGTCCGTAATCTTTGATCAAACAATCTTTCAACATTGCGTAAAACTGTAAAAAAATTACCTTTTAATCAGAATGATTGAAATCATTCTCGTGTTTTCTTATCGATGTTTTCGGCTCTCTAAAAAAAAAGTTTTTTTTTCAAAGAATCCATTACTCATGCACAGCACTGTATTCTCAATCCACTGGACACGGAAAAATTAATGGTTTGTATTTTTTATTAATCTTTTTTGCGAAATACATTTTTGAAAATAATAAATACATTGTTGATTACAAAGTTCCTTTGGATACCTTTCTAGACTATGGCTTTTTTAAGGTAACTGTTTATCTTTTCAGGTACATTTTATACTCCCAGAAGTGCACTGTGGTATGTCTAAATCGGCATCTTCATATTCTTCTTCTTCTCTAGTCTTATTCTTTCCACTGCTAGATAAAAGCCTCTTCCAAACGTTCCCATTTTTCCTATCACCTGGTTTTATAATCCATGTTTTACCAGTTTTCTTCTTTTGTTTGCCCCTGGTCTCCACTTTATAATTCTATGTGTCCACCTGAGTGTCACACTGCCATTTTAATTTTGCTATACGATCCATGATATCTCCGATCTCGGTTTGGCTCATTATTTCTCAATTTCTTATTCTGCCTCTTAGACATACACCGAGCATCTGTCATTTCATGGATCGTTGCAAGCATTTTAGTTTCTAGGTACTTTTTTGTGTCATATACATGGTTCCTGGTCATATTTTCGACAAACAAAACATATCAATATTTATTTTTGTAATCCCATGTAAGTTGGGTTAGTTCTGACGTTTCGGCTACCATTGCAGGAGCCATCTTTAGAGCCATGTTGAGTTTAATGTCTGCCCGTCGTCTCTGTTTGTGCCATTTGGGTATTTGTGTATTTATACTGAAGGCCATTTTGATTTGAAATATTATTTTTATTTGACGGATTGTTACATTTATCTACTAAGATTTGAACGTAGTTATGGAGAAAGCAGCCAGTACACGACTTTAAAAAAAAAATATTAGTGTTATCAAATTTAAGAAGGTCAATTCTATGTTTTGCACAACAGCCAGGCCGCTTTCATCCAAAAAACTGTACTAATTACCTTCTGAAAATTCCATGATGTAAAAATGTCGTGAAAATTAATGTCACCTCATACATTTCGAGCTTGTATGAGGCTTCATTCACCTTTATTTCTGCAAAACGCATATTTCAGGTTGTGTAGTCAGCCAGACTTTAAAAAAGTCACCAAAACTCCTCTCAAACATAGTCAAATTATTTTTTTAGTTATTATAAAAAATGAATAAAGCGATTGTTAAAATTAAGTGCTCTGATCTAAACATAAAATAATTAGATCAATACATTATGATGTAACACACATCAGAGTTTTACTAGGGCTGGCTGTTTTCTGCAAAATACAATTCTTAAGTTTTGTGGTCAGCGTCAGCCAGACAAATCATTAAATCTGGTCATATACATAATTCAAATCGGTTTTGTATTGCAAAAAAACGAACGCATTCATTATTTATCATTTCTCAAAGTAAAAAACATTCCAACTGTTGTGTAGATTTGATTATTCACCCTTTTCACAAAAGCGCTATTATATTAGTTTTATTTTTATATGGCTTGCTGTTTTCTGCAAAACTACGTTCATTAGTAAGCCGTCTTCAAAACTATAGCAGTAAGATCTACAAAATGAGATTGAAATATCAAATCTGTATTTTTTAACTATTTTAATTTATAAAAAGACAAAAATAAATAGTATATGGGTATAAATCCAATATTTTTTAACAAAAGTTTTTAGTTTCAAAATTCAATTACAAAATAAATATTTTTCGAATGTGTAAAAATAAATTTGACTTTTGTATTTTATTTCCTTTCTGCGCCTAATGACACTGCATTGGTCCACCAATCGCAGTGTATCTTGACCATTTTTTTGACATGATGGTAAGGTGATTAGTCTTACGTACCATTCTAGAGACTATGAAATATCCTTGTGTGAAAACACCCTTTTTAATAATATTCATATCAACCACGTCGGGAATCGAACCCGAGACTTCTTGCATGGTAAACAAATGCGCTGACCATAACACCGCGAGGCCGATTATCTACACTTAAATAATACCGACTAAAAACTTTTATTATTATGCCTAAAACTGTATTGTTACTTTTATGCCTTTTTTTATTCTTTTTTTATATATGTGTGAGGTTTATAGCATAATCGATGACACGTGCTAAATTATTTCACCTGAAATCATATGGCGACGACCAATGAAGCAAGTCAGCGTTTTCTATTGAATTCAATTTGTCATATTTTGCGAAACACGAGATCAACATCCTGCAGTATAAAATATATATATATTGAATTTGGTTCTTTAAAAAGTATATGCATTTTTTATTAATTAACCTTTAATTAACATTAAAACATATAAGAAAAAAAAAATGAACAATTTAGGCTGAATTTGCCAAAAAAGAGTCAGACTGTTGTGTTTGGCAAGAATACAAAATAGTAAAACATAGAAACAAAAATGCATAACACATAAAAAATAATAAACAATTAAAAAATTTAAAACAATTAAATTTTTTTCAAAAAAACTAAATTAATATATAACCACAGGCATATATATACATATATTTATACTTAAAATGTATATATATCTTTGTATACAATACATACGTTAAATATATACTTACATACACTAAATACTAAAAATACAATCAATGTTTACTATGGATAGAAGGTTTTTTTTTTATTTACATTTCAATTAAATTTTATTTTTTTTAACGCCCAAAGGGCGTTTACATATACAGGGGTTATAAACAATTTACAAATTTGAAATATAAAAATATGTTTATATCAAACGAATGAAAATACTAGAAAGTTTATTATTTTTAGACCTACGTTGTTATGCCATTAACTGTTGAATTTTTATTTGTACCTGTCATGTAAAAGCCCTTCGAGCGAATAAAATAGATATATAAATTAAAACAGAAAATGAAAAGAGCAAATAATTAATATTGCAAATGGAATGACAAAATTCATATACGCATTTATTAGATAAACAAACATATTATTTAAAATTGAAAAATTAAAATAAATTTACTTTGCATTAGCCTTAACCATATAACAGTATGTAATCATCAGATGGGGTTGTGCCTTTAAAAAAATATTTTACTGGTCCAAAAAATGCAAAAATTAATTTTAATTGTTTTTTTTTAAACTGTCTACTTTTCCCACTGTCCAATTGTTTAAAAAATTCAGGGTCCTAGATATAAAATCATTATTCAAACACTATTTTTTACTTCAAATTCTAAAGACAACCTGTGTACATAGTAGTGTTTCTACGTCACAAAACGGAAAAATGCGACCTAGAACAATTATTGGTAACATGTTGATTCCGGAAATAAAAACAGCAACAGAACATCATTATACTGACAGAGGAATATTTTTTTTTAATGAGATGAACAAAGGAAATAAAAAGTATAGCCAAGAATGCAACATATTTAAGAAAGAAGTATAAAATTAAATCAATAATTATTTTTCATCTAACACTGTTGATAACACTGAATATTTTTTATGTAATCCATATTTTAGACTGAAAATATTTACAAGTTAAATTAAAAAAACATATTATTATATGACGTCACTCCCCTGTATGAAATGAAATTGTATTTCTCTTTAATATTATGAATATTTTTTCTGATTAATTTAATCTCAGTTAATTTAACAGTTAAAAAAATAGAATATTTTAAAGTTTTAAGTCTAAAGAGGAGATCTGAATATTTTTTTAGTTTTGTAAAGAAAGAAATATCCGTTTAGCTATTTAAATATTTTTCTAATAAAAATACAAATAAATAGAGAAAACCGAAGTGTTCCAAAATGTTTTTCTTGATGTCATAAAATTTCGTATTCTAAGTATCCGGAACAGAGTAGGTGCAATTTCGAGCATCTGCGGTATATAAATAAGTTTTTTAATTTTTAAAAATACGGAAAACAGATTGTAAAAAAATCAACCGGTCGTGATGATTTAACGGGACGATTGTGCTCTAAAAGATTAGGGGTTATAGATCAAATTGTTTAAATACATGGAAGATGGATTATAAATGCTCTACGTTTAATTGGGGAAGGTACACTGTGAAAACAATAGTTTTTTTAACAACAATTAATTAATCAATTGAATCATTTGGATTTTTTTAAACCTGGGTACACGTGAAATCAACACATCTTTTTAACTTTAAACTAAAGTACATTTTAGCAGCACATGCTCGCTTTGCCGGGAGTCCGCCTAAAGCTGTACATTCGATGAAATCAAAGCAACTGCTTGAAGAATAAAACAATCCTTTAGCCAAGCACGTTCCTTCTGCGTCGAGACCGGAGTCGGGAAGGGCTGCTTCTTCACAACCCTTCTTCGTCTCGTTGTATACCTGGTCTTTAGGGCAGACGAACAACTGGGGGAGAGAGATTTTGTCGTCGTTCTTCAGGCAGATGTAGTACATACTGGGGTGGCCAGGAATGCCGCCTCGCTGAGTCGGAGTAGCGCACGGCTCGATAAGCATCGGGCACTCTTCGTCGGGTAACTTCACTCGGCAGAGCCCCGTGAGAGGGTCGAAAGCATAGCCAGCCAAGCAAGACAGCTCCACAGCTACAGGGTTGATCGCGATATCAGAGCCTGGCACGCACATCAGATACTTACACATATTAAAGGGATGTGGAAAGACACCCAATTGCCTGCAGATTAATTTATACTTGTTTATATTATCGTCACACTCCGGGTTTGGCTCTTCTGTACAGTTTCCAGTGGATGTAAGGCAGCTGCTTGCATCACAAGTGTAAACCTCTTGCTTGAGGAATGTTCCTCCGAGGTCTATACACTCGGAGACTATTTTGCAAGTCTCACACATAAAACCTTCTTTTAAACATGCCTTCCCATCTCTGGTTATTTGCCGAGTGATTGGATTAAATGATATTGTTGTGAGATCAGAAGCAACCTTAAAAAATAAAAGTAAGTGTGCGTCTATAAAATTAAAAACAAATTGTTTTATCTTAAACAAGTCGAGCGCCAATATTAATAATAACGAGTCCACATTTTTATTAAAATAATTTTTCAATCGATATAAGGCTAAGAGTAAATCTAATCAGTTATTCATTAAACTAAAGTAATTTTAATTCACGAATAGATTGTACTTAGTTTTAAGAGTTTTTGATGATGAAATAAAAATATATAACTCACCAACACTACACTCCCAAGTAAAACAATAAAAAAGAGGTTATTAGACATCATGATGCTAATATTTACTCCAAACACCAATTCTTGCACCATTTATATAACTTATGAAAATCCTTTTATTTTATACCAAGCGGTTACCAGAGGTTTCCAATCAATTTAATAAATAAACCTACATAAAAACTTTAAAATTTCTGAGAAAGCCGAATTTAAAGAATGTTTTGAAAATCTCGTATGCATTAGTAAATAAATAATAAATGCGTTCATAGTGTCTAGAGTTTAGAGTTTATTTACGTTTAAATTATTATGCTATACAAATTTGGAGACGACATATATTACAAAGGTGAGAAATAATATCATTGTCAATATTTCTTCTTAAATATTTATTTAATAAAGTTTGATGTAAATTATAAAATTTAATTGGACTGATTTTCTTACGTAAAAACGAAATGACAGGCGGTTAACCGAAAAAAATCGCCTTTTTGGAAAATCTCAAGCTCTGATTGAGAGTCAAAAGTAGTGTTCAATATTTTTTGCATTCCGAGAAATTCAAAATGCAACTTTTTAGACCCCTTCCATTGAAAACTTCAGAAAAAAAATTATCGGCCCATCCTAATTTACAATTAGCATCCCAACACGCTTTGCAGCTACAGAGCGCATAGGCGGTTGGGATTCTAGTTCCCATTTCCATTAAGGTAGTTTAAATAATGATATAAGAGCTAAATAACAATACGTCTTGCAGCTATATGGCGTATGGACGATTATAAATCTAGCCCCCATGTACACTGCACAAGAAAACGAATAAGAAGTGTTTTTACTTTATAAATAACCGTTTACAAATAGAATCTAGATTACATGTCCTTCAGCTACAGCGCTTGGGTGGTTAAAAATCTAGACCCCATTTACAGTTGAAGTTAAATTTTGATATAACATGAAAGATAACATCACAAAAAGTCTTGCAGCTACAAAACGCATCGACTAGTGGAATTTCAGCAATATAAGAATGAGTTTTATAAGTTTACAATGAAAAACTACATTGATAATACGTCGAGCAAAGAACTAATAACACAGTTTTCCCTGAAGATGGCTCCTGCAATGGTAGCCGAAACGTCGGATCAAATCCAACATACACGGTATCACCCAAAAAAGATACATAATATTGATAACAGTGACCGTGAAAACCTTCGCACCTATTTAAAGAACTAATAAGTTCGGCAAATTTAGTAAACATGCAACAGCACAAAAAGTAAACGATAAAAAACTAAACAAAGATAGCATTCTTAGCATATTATTATGGTTAACAAGGTGGCGAAAGCGGTGACCGATACTCGAATGCTCGGTGTTTTAGGTATACAGGGTATATTGTCCCTTTCCTAGTACATAACTGTAAAAACATTTGGTTCACAGTTGCTTGTTCCCTGGGAGATAGTAGATGCACATGTATGTGCGTTGTAGGTACCAAGGGTTTTTTTTTCTTTTACAAGGGATGCATGTTTAGCGCTTATAATTTCTGATTATTATTATTTTACTTTGATTTAAATGTAAGAAAAACTTGTGTAATACTTTTCATATTTAAGTAATTTTACGTGATTCAGGAAAAGAGTGTCATTTGTAGTTACATTTAACTTTATGATATATCGCACCCCCTGTACACTGTGATATATCGAAATAGGCAGCTTTGCAGGAAAACAAAAATAACTTACGTTATATTGATATTATAATGCCCAGTATTTTTTGTAGTATTTGCAAATTTGACTGTTAAAATATGAGAATATCACAGTTACTGCATTGTTTTTCACAATATTTTACTGGAGAGATTTCATTTAAATATTGATGTTTGTAGTACATCTCGCTCAAAAAAATCCGTAGAAGTACGTAAAAGAAAAAAAATTATAAGGTTTATTTTTGAAGCACTAAATTTGTGGTTATTCATTATAATAAAATAAATAAAGAACTTTGTTTTTAACCACTAATTTTTATTTTTCACCGACCGGTTTCAAAGCAAACAAGCTTCTTCGTCAAGGTATACGTAACTATTAGTTAATGCTTTGAAACCGGTCGGTGAAAAATAAAAATTAGTGGTTAAAAACAAAGTTGTTTTATTTATTTTATTTCATTTATGAAAAAAAATTATATTAAACTTCATTCATAACTCAAAGCAGCCAAATTTAGTCATACAACAGTGGGAGTGCGATGCGATTTATTTTTATAACTATTTTTGGTATAGTTATAACAAAACATCATATTTGATAATTACTTTATTCATTTATTCCTGCGTGGCTGTGGTGTAAAACGAATCTACGCAGGATACAAGACTTGATATATCTCTCTTATTTATTAAAATGATGACGCTGTATTTTTTCTAACTTTCAAATTTACATTTTCACATAGGATTTGGAGAGTTAAATTTGTATGAATATACCGGATTTTAATACAAAAAATATTTATCCTTACCAGGCGAAGAATAGTTATGCGAATGAAAGTGATGCCAGTACCACAATCAATTTGTTTTACTGTATAAGGAAGAGCACACGAATAGATTTAATAATAATGACGCTGTTTTGTGGCCGGTGTTTGTGTGAAAAAGACAAAAACGAAGATATTCGTGTACTGTCTGTTATTGGCTAGTAATATGACCGGCATACATTATTATTTCAAATAAATTATGAAAAAGAGATTATTCAATAATATATCCATTTGTTTTTTTTCAAATGAAGGTATTGGAAGCAAACTTAGTAATCTCAATTAAAGAAGTTATGGTGATATTTTTTGAAAAACTTTTTTTTTAAATAATTGTGAAATTTGTAATTACGAAATATGAAATCGGTTTTTGCAAGATTTAGAGACGGTTTTGAATTACGTTGTTATTTAGGTAGGTAGGTTTTTTAAGTAGGGTTTATTTTGGCATAAATAACTAGTTTTTCGTTTTTGGTGAAGATTTCTTCTGTACCCTTAAATATCTGAACTTCAGAATATTCTATATTTTGCTTGAGGTAACACTTTGTTACATCACCACGTGTAAAGGAATTTTATAGCACAGCCTTTTAAGAACTGACACATATCCACACAACGCAGGTTTTCACCTAAATAGCTGAAATGCACGCAACCTAGTTAAAATATTTTTTGTAAATATTGGAATAAATAAATAGTAAATTAAATTACAAGCTCTGTTTAATTAGTGCAGTTATTTTCTAACACAGTATAATTGCGCTAATATTTTTTTACCTGCTCGAAACATACGACCAAACTTTTATTATTTGCTTTTTATATATTGAAATTTTATGTTTTTATTATTATGTATTTTTGTATAATTTAATTTAGCACGTACTATTATTTGGCATATGATTTATTGCTCCTATTTTTTATATTTCTTACTGTAGTATTGAGTGAGTTTCTAGAAAACATATCACAATTATCATTTCAATTATGTTTATATATATATATATTCTTTTTCTGTTGATTTCAATGATACTCTCATTTTGTTTTTTTTTTAATACTAATATATTTTACTTTTATTTTGTTGATTTTAATGATACCACTATTTTGTTTATTTGATTATGTGTGATTCTTATTTTGTATAATTTATATTTTAAAAATTATTTATGATTATCTTTTTTGCATTGTATTCTTTGGAATTTTATTATTTATTACACTTACCTTTTTTTCTAGATTGTTATTTTATGTCATTATAATTTGATCTAATTAACTTTACTATGTATTTTTATTGTTATTTATTGTGGCTTGACACGGGCATAGCCTAAAAAGCCTTAATAAGTTCATTAATATTTAAACTAGTGTAATTTTGAATGAATAAATAAATAAATATGCACAAAAAAAACAAATAACTTTTTTTTGCTATGTTTAACTTTTCTTTTAAATATCTTTTCGAGTCGGCATTATCTTTCGTAAATATAAAGGTGATAATGGCACAAGTCCGGACTCATCTGCATAATAAAGTCAATGGGCAAACCTAAACTAATTTGGGACAAAGAATACATTATTTGGCTTAATTAAGACGTTTCTCTAGGTAAGGTGTTGAATATGGAATACATTATTTTATGAATTGTGTAACTTAAGGTGTGACACTTATTTCAAGCAAATCATATTATTATTGGATGCAATTTTACACAATTCGTCTTACCGGGATTACGTGGAATGCCGGGCATCTTTACCTACTAACTAGTGAGGCCAGTAAATTCTTCTTTGTTTTTGGAAACATCAAGAATCGACTAGCCAATAAAAATAATAATATTCAGCTGATTTATATAGCGCCATTTTTGTAAAAAATCACCTCAAGGGCGCTTTACAATTGTATACCTAACTTACATTCTAACTAAACTAAAGTGATATATTATATTTCCAGATTTAAAATTGAGGGTATGATAGTCTAAAGGAGTGGGATTTTAGTTGGGATCTGAACTGACTAGGACTGTCGATGATTCGTAAGTTTGAAGGCAATTGATTCCAGGCAGACGGGCCGGCGGCGGCAAAAGCACGATCTCCAAATCAAGTGTTTGGGAGCGCCGGATTTCGATAAGTTTTCCTCTTCCTGAATCAAATGCTGACCTAACAGTAGATTTTCTTTGACATGTATTTTCCTTAATATTTTGGAGCCATTTCATGGAGGGATTTGAATACTGTCCAGCAAAGCTTGTATTTTATTCTCTCTGGGCTTTTTAACCAGGACAAATCTCTAAGATAATGTGAGATGTGAGAATATTTTTTTACTCCCGTAATAAGCCTTGCTGCTGCATTGAAAACAGATAAAAGTTAAAATCACTCTCTATTATTCAAAAAAAGATTGCAAAATTAATTCTTAAAAAGCCCAGAACTTACCCATCAAAACTAGTATTCGAAGAACTTAATATACCAACAATTGAAGAAATTTTTAATAAAGCCTCTATCTTACAAACTTTTAAAGAAAAAACAATTGAAGTGCTAAATTCAAGTAACTCTAGATTTTCTAATAATTTAATTTTGCACAGATGTAAAACAACAGCAGCGTTAAACCATCATACGTACATAGGTAAAAAAAACTTTAATAAACTTCCGGAAAACTTAAAATCTATAAAAAATTATCAAACTTTTAAAACTAAAATTAAAAAACATTTAAGACTCACCCCTTCCTAGACTCCATACCAAAGAATGTTTATTTTTTATTTTTAGTTTACCTTGTTTATTTTTAATTTTAATTTTAATTTACTTTGTTTTAATTTACTTTGAAACTTACTTTTAAAAATATAAAAAAATGTGAAACGAACTCCCAAAAATGTATTTTGTAAAAAAAATAATTATTTAATAAAAAAAAAGAAAAAAAAAAAGAACATAAACGGAATAGAATTTATAAGTTAACTTTCAGTTTTATTAAGACATGTTGTGCGGGTAAATATCACATTTTGGCATTTTTAAAGTAATAAAGGCCTTTGAAATACTGTTTAGTAAAAAAATTATAAATTAGTAACATTTGTAATTTTGAACTCCGCAAAAACGGTCATTACATTGACCACGCCTCTAATACGTCACGAATCATGTTGATTTTCCATTTTGTTCCTGCCCGTTAATTTTTTTTAGAGCATCGTCACCATTTTGACTTAACAACTATCAATGCCAAACATGTCGCGTTTTTCTAGTGACACATTGAAAAAAAATTATATATTAACACATTTCTCAACAATATCCATTTTGATTTTGAAAATACAATTAATTATTCTAAATTCATTTTAAATATTTAAAACGTATCGACATTCAGCATATTATGTCAAATGTCTATACGCACCATTAAAAAAGATCACCTTATCATTTTACGGTAGTCGGTCTTCTAATTGTTTTCTTAGTCAAGTCATTGCCCATTTGGTAACGTTTTTGTTGCAAGAAGTATTTTGTTTACAATTACATCGGTTGTAAATTTTTAGATAAATTACCCAATTGAAAAAGTTTGTTTACCTACGTTAAATCGTTTAGTTTCGGTATTTACATATCTACAGTAATATTTTGCCTCCTTCTGTTCGCAGTCTTTGCTTCCTTAGCAATATTGATACATAATTCTTGATCCCTAAAAAATAAAATTCATAAATTAATCTCTAGCACAGTAAAAGTAGTCACAATACAATAGGAGCAACAATTTATTTATTTAATTGTACAATTTTATTTTTTTTATTTGTTTATTTTTCCATACATATATTAACAAAAATCCAATTAAAAAAATACAACAATATTTTGAGTTTGTCCAAATTTTTGTAGACAAGGACTGGATTCAACTCCCTGGGGAGCTGTTTATATTAACATATTACAACAGAGATGAAGAACATTAAAGAGAAGGTAATATAGAAGTCTAGGCATCTACAGGGCTTATGACCTGTCAATAGCTGGTTTGAGTGACCACTTTACACACTGTGTAACATTCACCATTCTGCCCATATTTGAACATCTATATTCCTTCAATTCTTTCATCTGTTGATGTTTGTGAAGTTAAATTAATTGAATTATTTCACCTACATACTAAGCAACGCTAAACCTACATATTCAGCGCCCTTGAGGTGATATCCACAAAAATGGCGCTATATAAATGATCCAACCATAATAATAATAACGCCCAAAAATGTTATTTTTTCCATTTCTATACTTCTTCATGGACCAGATGGATTTATCAACAATATTTTGAATTTGTCCAAATTTTCGTAGACAAGGACTGGATTCATCTCCCTGGGGAGCTGTTTATATTAACATATTACAACAGAAATGAAGAACATTGAAGATAAGGTAATAAAAAAGTCTAGGCATCTACAGGGCTTATGACCTGTCAATAGCTGGTTTAAGTGGCCACAAGTGTTCAAATATTTGCAAAATGGTGAATGTTACACAGTATGTAAAGTGACCACTTAAACCAGCTATTGACAGGTCATAAGCCCTGTAGATGCCTAGACTTCTATATTACCCTCTCTTTAATGTTCGTCATCTCTGTTGTAATATGTTAATAAAAAAAATACATATTAAAATTAAGCCATAACATAAATTGGAAAAAATGCCCACAAAAACTTTAGCGTCTAAGCGTGAGCCATTCCTTTTTTAATTATTAATAAGTTAATAATAGTTAATGACATGACCATGAAAAGAAAAGACAAGAAATATAAAAGAAAAACAAAATTAAAATATGCTAATAATAGATTTTTAGAATTATAATTGAGAACTTTGGTCTAGTAAGAGGCTCTTAATAATGTTTACTGTTTTTAAAATTATAAAATTAACTAATAATAATACCAAAATAAATATAGAAATAATTGAAAAGATTGATAGTCATGTATACTTGGGACATGAAATAAACCTCGGCAAAGATAATCAAATGGAGAAATAATTGAAAAGATTGATAGTTATTATTATTATTATTATTATGGATAACTTATATAGCGCCATTTTCGTAATAAAATACCTCAAGGGCGCTTTACATGGTGATTCTATTGTTAAGTTAATTTAATTGAAGCTTTTAAATTTGCAATTTAATTAAAATAATTTATTTTGTTGTCACGTGCTACGGATTTATTCAAATGATTTAGAGAACAAGTGGGTTTTAAGTTTTTTCCGAAACATCACTTCACTTTCACAGCCTCGCACCTCTGCTGGGAGAGCATTCCATGCCATAGGACCTGCGACCGCAAATGCGCGTTCACTAAATTTAGTGCGCTGTTTGCGTAGAGGTATAATAACTTTTCCTCTCGCCGTAGACGTAGCTGATCTAAGCGTGAGACGCCTGTCAGCTAGTTCATCTGGAATGCATAGTTCCCTTAGATATTCCGGAGCCGAGTTGTGCAGTGACTTATACATAAGCCAACAGAGTTTGTATTCGACCCTCTGTGGAAAACGTAGCCAGTGTAGTTCCCAAAGTAGTGGAGTGATATGACTGAACTTAGAGATTCCGAAAATAAGTCTCGCTGCGGCATTCAATACAGATTGTAGGCGAGTCATTTTGTTCATTGGTAGACCTGCATAGATACCATTACAATAATCGACTCTAGACACTACAAACGCATTTATTAATTGACGGGCGGCATCAACCGGCAAATTTTTGCGTATGCATTTAATTTGTCTCAGCTGGTAGAAGCATGAACTTATCGTTCTACTAATTTGAGCGTCAAGAGATAGGTCAGAATTGAGTAAAACTCCCAGTAGTTTAACGGTGGGTAAAGCGGTACTCCCTACATTGGGTAGAGCCGTATCCTGGATCAAATTCTTTCGTCTGGCTGAAGCCACCCACAGTTGTTCAGTTTTTGATGGATTTAATGTTAGTTATGTATACTAAGGACATGAAATAAAGCTCAGCAAAGATAACCAACAGGTAGAAATAGAAAGAAGGCGAGGTTTAGCATGGGCCGCCTTTGGTAAGCTCTCATTTATCCTAAAATCTCCGAAGTATTCACATTACTTAAAGAAGAAACTTTTTGATGCTTGTGTTCTCCCTGTACTGACATATGGCTGTGAAACTTTTGTGTTCACGAAAAAAATTTACACAAATTATCAGTGACACAGAGAGCCATGGAAAGGAGAATGTATTTCGGGTATTTCGTTGAGAGACAGAAAAACCAATACATGGATTAGAGCGAGAACAAAGATCGCCGATGTGGTCCATAGGGCTGCCAACCAGAAATGGAGCTGGGCTGGTCATATAGCCAGAATCACAGACTCTAGATGGACCAAAAAAGTCCTGGAATGGCGACCCAGAACGGGTAGAATAAGTGTCGGCAGGCCTCAGACAAGGTGGTCTGATGACATAAGACGAGTTGCAGGAAGTGGTTGGATGCGGTTGGCTCAGGATAGGGAAATATGGAGACTAAAGGGGGAGGCCTATGTTCAACATTGGACAAGATACGGCTGATGATGATGATGATGAATTCCAAAATACAACAACTTTGCTTTTAACCACTATTTTTTTTTACCAACCTGTTTCAAAGCTAAAATTAAGATAGTCTAAAAGTACTTCTTGTTGAAAATAAAATTTCAAGAATAGACAACTTGGAAACCTTAGAAATTAAGAAAGCGATTAATGATAAGAAAAAAATAAACGATAACCATCCTTTAAGACAAAAAAACTATATTTATTAATTTCCTTATCAGCATACTGATTAAATAAAATAGGGAAGGATTCATAAGTTAAGTAAACCTTGAGAAAGAAGCTTGTTTAGCTTTAAAACTGGTAGGTGGATTTTTTTTTTAATGTGATTAAAAACTTATTTATTTTATTACGAGTATAATGAATAACCTAGTCCTAGTCCTTTTAGTCTTATTTAAAATTCTCAACTCACTCATTGATGCGCCTGAACTACTGAACTCGACAAAATTAAATATCCCAACTAGAAACCTCAGACAAAACTAATTCTTTCACACCGACAACCATAGAACTAACTATGGTTTTCATTCCCCTATTGCCCAGAATTCTTAGGTCTGCCAACAAACATACCAGTCTTGATTTCTTTTATAACAAAGTTGTCTTCTTTCTAACGATCACTGAATCAAATTTAATAATAAACACCTCTCTCCCTCTTCCACTCCCACCAAGTCTACTATATACCATTGTGTCTTTCAACTTTCCTTTACAATATTTTTTTCTTCGTTCTAATTCTCAAGGCACTCTCTTAACACTTTGCATCCCGGAGTAAACACGTGATTATAATAACCACGCGTTGTGTCCCGGTCCCGTGTTTTTACGTAGGCTCCGGGATACAAAGCACAAAAAAGGAGTGAGACGCTGTAGGTATAAGTGCGAACATTGCAATGTGGCTTTCCATAAAGGCCAATGTTGGTAAAACTATCATGCGAAAATGACTTATTAAATTGTTTTAAATAAATATGAGAAGTTAGAATTGATTTAACCTAGCATTTGCATAATTATGACACATAAGAAACCCTTCACAAAGCGTGAAATTTCAGAAAAATGGGCCGGGCACAGGGTAAATTCTATGTGTATTCGGCCGGTACTCAAAGTGTTAATACCCATCCACAATTCCTCTTTCTTCTCTAACTCATATAGTGTCCGTGCGGCTCGAATGTGGAATCATCTCCCATCCACCATCAAAGATGTTACTACATTATCTCTGTTTAAATCACGTCTGAAGAAACACCTCTTTTCTCCTCCTTAATCTCTCATCCTTTCCTCTTCTTTCTTTTTTCCTGTTTTTCATTGAGTAATAGTTTTGATTTAAAATAATTTATAAACAAATACGTTTATTTGTATTTCTTTATATCTTTAGCTTTTTAATCATTATTTTCTATTAAATTATAAAAATTGAACTATTATTTTATTGGTTGGTCGGAAGAAATAGTATGTCCTGTAAAATTAATAAATAACCACAAAGTTAGAGCTTCAAATATAAAATTTATAATAATAACCCATTTGATTACCTGACATCGCCCCAACCACCATTCCTCAATGCTTTGCGACTGAAAAAAACTACCTCTTCTATAGTCAACTCCTCCGGATATAAGTACTTCCTTGCTTCTATCAAAATCTTTTGTAATATTGCCATTTGCACACCGCTATCACAGTTAGCTTTTTTCTGATGTACGCCACTGAAACAAACGAAATGCACTGAATATTTTCGTCATATTAATTTGTTTTTATGTTTCTTTTGTATAGTTGCACGTTACTCGTTTACTTATTTTCTAATTTACGTCATAATACATATTACGTATTTCATAGATACATATTTTTATTTCTTATTTTTTCGTGATAATATATGCTTGCTTGTTTATTCATTTACTTAAAAATGTCTTTCTTGCTTACCGTAACACTTTATTTATTGTTTGCTTTACAGAATTTATTTCATAAGCTTATATCTTTGCATTTTTTGTTTATATGCCTACTGTTTTTTCTTGCATGTCTTTTTTATTATTATTTTTTTTTTACTTCGTAAAACTTTTTATTATATCCTTTTTAACTGATTTCACATATTCTTTCTGTATATTCTGTGTTTATTATTTAGTATGTTAGCATGTATTTCATTTTTATTTTTTGTATTTGCCTTTTGGGCGTTAATGAACAAAATTAATAAATAAATAATGTTACCTACTCTTCAAACATTATGTTTCCTAATATATACTGTAACTTGAAATATGTTTTAACTGCGAAAAACTAATAAGTCGATAAAAAATTTAGGAGTTACGTTAGACTGTCGACTCAAATGGACTAATCATATTGAAAAAAATGTTAAAAAATTGAGATATTTGACCTATGTTTTCAAACGTTTGACTAGTTATGTTCATCCAAACACTAGCAAAATGGTTGATCATGTTCCTGCAGTCTTCTCTTTCTTATGGAATAATTGGACGGGGAAGAGCCTATAATAATCATATTCAGCCTTAAAGAACCGTACAAAAACTAATCATTAAAATTGTACTTCCCAAAAATTCAACTTTTCCTTCCAAATAATTATTTCAGGAAGCTGAATTTTTGAAGCTACGAGAAATCCATTGCCAGCAATGTCTTAAATTTGTTGTAATGCGCCAAAATTTATTTCCTGAAAATTTTAATAGATCTAGTCAAAGATTGGGGTTCAAACTATCAGTGGATCGCAGTAAGTCTATAAAATGCTGCGAACGTCCAGTTGCATTCCACTGGCAACACTACTGACTAGTCCTACTTATATATAAATATTAAGAGACACTCAAAATATTGTGGAAGTGCTTCTTTCTCAATCAAAGTAATAAAGCAGTACCAACCAATCTCCCGTGTGGAACACCCGTGGGCTCTTAGAGACCATAACTTTAAGAGTTGTTTCGGACGACAAGCATTCTTGTATAACTGCTTGGAGAGACCAGTCCCAGTTATAGTCGTCCGTGTAACAAAATGTCATCGCGCAAGACGAAATTCGCTCCCACGTTTTCCTTGTCAAAGCCATGCCCATGTTGTGCATAGTACTCTGCCAGATCCCAACCTCTACCTGTGAAAATTTTAGTTATTTAGGTATTTAAAAAAAAAGATTTATAATGTTATGTACATTGTCTTATTACTAACCTCATTGGTGCCTTATCAAAAATAAGGGAAACAAATTTTAGCAGAAAATCCTGCCACGTTTATTTGGAAGTAAGTAGAAGATTTAGTAGAGAAATAAACAAGTTTCGGGTTTTGTAAATTTCTAAAGTTGCGATGGGTGAGACACGTAGAAAGAATGGCCGACGACAGAGCGCTAATAATGAGGAATTCCAGCCCAATCCGGAAATAAATTTAAAAAATGTTTTCGTGTACTCGTGAATATTTAAAAAATTTGGAGTGTGGATGAAATATCTCCAAAACGCAGGCAAAAATAAATAAAAAATGTTAAAAATAGTAATCATTTTAAAATCGTAAATAATGACGTCACTTCTTATATCTACGTGTCGTATTTCCGGTTTTCGCTTTAAAGCCCCCGCAACGTTTTGACCATAGAAAAAAAAGTATAATTTGACATTTCAACCAGAAATTATGTCAACTTTCTAGGTTTACCTAAATCGAAACGTTCGTAAAAACAACCATAACATAGAAATGAGCAAATTACGGTCAACTAAATGAAGTAATCAAAGCAATATTTCATAGATTCTTGTCAGGTCAGTGAAAGTAAGAACGCCAACTGTTTCATGACGTCACTACTGAAAAGTGACACACTGATTACAGTCTTTTGGCGCGGTATTTGATAAATGTAACTTTAAAAAATCACATCTTTGTAAATAACGCACAAAAAAAAATTAAAAAAATATTTTTGCCTAGTTAAATAGTACGCTAATAAAAAATAAATAAATTAGAAAACAGTGGAATTCCTCATTCTAACCGAGTGAGTGCACTAGTAGAAGCGGCCCAAAAGCAGACCAAATAAGATATTGATCTAATTTGTGGGAATAGGCGGGAGTAGGATTGTCAGAGACAAGAGCCAAATGAAAGCAATTGTGGAAGAAGCTGAATCTCACCCTGGATATAGACAAGGAGAAAAAGATATAGGCACAGTAGCATTGGCCGCTTTCCAATCCTTAAATCAAAATAATATTTGAAGCATACCTTGTCACTTGTTGAGTTATAGTTAGTTTTTTTAAAGTGAGTGCCAAGACAGAACACATTGCAGTCTTGGCAGTAGCGGTCTCCTACGTCCTTCATCAACCACAGCATGTGAAGAAAATCTTCCGTCACATAATGATCCTCTTCTAGAAACAATACTTGACCTGCCACATAAATGAAACGGGTTGAAAAATTGATCAAGTCAAATGGGTAAACATAACAACATTAACAGATATCCACACTGTAGTTAAAAGTAGTTATCACGCGCCATTGTTCTTGAACTTTGCAACAATGGTGATTGGACTCATAAAGGTAATAAACCAAAATCAGTGATCGAACATCCCATTTCCAAGACAAACAAAAACGATTTTTTCCGAGTATCTTAGCCTTGTACATGACACGTAAGGCTACTAAATACAGGGGTCCAAATATATATTTTTTTAAAAATAGGGAAACATAGAAATACATATTGTATTATGTAAGTAAATAATATTATAAATGCATAGGACAAAATAATTTTTTTTAAATGCCGGACTCCACCCTAGAGGAAATTATCAAGATTAATATATTTACCTACAGATATATACATAATATACACATATATAAAAACAAGTGGCTAATGACCTATCTTTAGTTTGTGCATTTATTTTTGGAACAATAACAAAATACTAGTAACATTCAAATAGACATATCCGAAACAAAATGAAAACAAGTCAGTAATCTTGTATAACTGTCCACAGCATGCACGTTAAAAAAAATATTAGGTTTTTTTTTAAATGATACAAGTAGTTCTAAAAATATTGAGAAATTAACTCAAAAATGTGAACAAGAAAAGGGCAATTACAAAAAATGATCAAGGGTAGGGGTCCAGCTCACGAGCACTATTGCCCGATACGCCCGGTATCCGGCCCGCCACAGTTCATTTTCATTCTTCACCATTCCGCGTCCGTCCCCTTGTTGAAGCATATGGCGTCCACAAAGATCCTCTATGCACTTCGGTGGACTCCTGGCGCCTGTGCATTCTCTCAAGTCAGGTTCGCATCCCGTAGTTCTAACATGAACTGCCGACGAACAGTCAGCAATTTTCTAATATGTCATTGATTTTGACCATACATTCGGAGTATCTATTACACCTATTTTTGGTGACTTGAAGATCCCTGACTGAATCGTCAATAACCGCATTATTGGCATACACTAGGCCACAAAGTTTTTGAGAGAAAATTCTTTGATCGAGTGGAATTAACTTCCTTAGGATGAAGTTCATTTTGATTCTGTTACGTAATTATTTATAGTAGCATACTATCTTAACTACCTTAGCATCGCTAAAATCGGTTGAGATCAGAACAAGTGTTTCTTTCTTACAATTGAATTTTCCATCAGGCATTAAAATTCATTGCACCTAGAGATCGTAATCGGAGTATTCAATTTTCTCAGATTTTCGTAGCCCTGTCACGAATTGCTTGATTACAAGGGCCTAAATATTCATTGAATACTGTTTTGGAGTCATTTCTGCGAGATGTCTTTTCTGCTGCATTTTTTTGCAAATGATGTTTCCAAGAAGCTATGTTTGTCCGTACGAGCAGATCTCTTGAAAATTTTGTCCTGGTATCGGCAGCTGTTTCTAATAACAACAATTTGAATTTAAAAATATAGATTACACAAACACCACTCTGTCAGATTTAAAATTTACACTAAAAATGTATTATGGAACTTAGTAGACATTATAATAATAAATATTTACATCTCCCCTCCCCTCCTTATCCTCTCTTCAAGCATTTTTGTCCTTATCCCGCCCAATTTACAGTACCTTAATGTTCTTAAAATAAATATTTAAAAAATCCTTGATTATTGAGTACATGAAAATAACATTTTTATATGTATAAATTGTATTTATTTATTTGATATGTAATATTTTCTTTACTAACTTTGTATACTATGTGGAAATCTGTCATTAGTTCTGAGTTTATACACTATATCTGTTTGTTTACTAAAAATATGTATGTAAAACTGTTGATTTCCCAAATAAAATAAAATAAAATAAACTACATTGGCTCAGTATCAGGCATAAAAGAAACATTTACATTCTATCACTTCTTCACAATATTTTAAATAATCCTACTTCTCCTGTTTATCTGAGAGAGCTCTTCCAACCTCTTTCAAAACACGGACTTTGTTCTAGTAACGAATGAACCCTTTTAATACCCTGTCGTCGCTCTTATTTTCTTGCTTCCTCTTTCACAGTAAGAGCCGGTCGATTGTGGAATAATCTACCCACTAATGTAAGAGACGCTCCTTCTTTATTTACATTTAAGTCAAGATTGAAATGTCACTATCTTAATATTTAAATTGTTCCTTTATCCTTCTATTTTCCTTCCCATCCCCTCTCCTCTCTTCATAGTATAGTGATATTTTTTATATGTTTTTATTTTATCAATTTTTGTTTTTAATTTTTGTATAAAATTGTAAGATTCAATATGTTTATATACTTGTAATTTTCTCAAACTGAACGGTTTGGGAAGGTAGGAAGAAATTGCCTTAAGGCAAATTTCCGTCCTTATATGTATATATATTGTATATAAAGTGTAAAATAAAAAAAAAATAAGCAAATTTCTTATTTTTAAAATATTTTGTAATATTTATTTGCTATCCTCTGAAAGAGCTATCATGCCATCATTTTTAGTGGGTGGGTAAGCGTCAATATCCTTTCTCCTCCCTCCACTTATTCTAGACACAAATAACATGTTTTAACACATTTTATACCTTTACGCTTGTTACACATTATAATACCTCAGCATTGTGCACATGATCGAAAATACATTGACTGAATATGAGGACGCTTCGGAATTATTGCTAATGGAATAAGGGACGAAAACGGGCTCTAGAAGCAACTCTCAAGATGACAGTTTTTGATTTTTCTGCCTTTCCAATAAGTTTTGCCAAGAGAAAAATATGATGTAGAACTTCACAGCTCTGAAATGATTTCTATTTAACAGAATCTACAGGAATTTTTGTACCATCCATCAACAAAAATGTTTTAACCATGTCTTTGAATTCAGTAAAATGGAGCGTGCAGGATGCGAGTCCTGACGGGACATGGTGGGTTCATGAGCTATAGTCAAGCTATCCGAGATCGACACCTTAGCCATGTAATAATGTTACCCCCAAGATTTCCCTTATCTGTTGATGCAATAATAATATTTTTCAGTTTACAGAGAATGCAACTGGAGGTATGATGCAGAAGTCTAGATTTACACGATATTTATAAAGTGATAAGTAATAAGGACTTGTCAATGGAGATAAAATTATAAATGATAGATTTAGCAAAGACAATAAAACACATCAATCATAGCAGGCACTGGCGGCTCCTGACCGAAAACATGGGCAGTGCATTTCTTTACATTTTGTCAATTGTATATTAAGTTCAATAATATTATGACAATAAGACAGGTCTCACGTGATAAACGGGCAATAGTATGACAGACGACAGCCCGCGCATCGGAACCAGGGACGTTAAATTCCCCTAACATTATACGCACGTTATATTATACTAAATCAACTAAATTTGTACTAATATCATGTCATTACGCATGTTCAAAGTGACATTGCAAACGAGCTTCAAACTTCAAATCTGCGCATGCGTTGGCAATGCCCGAAGTATGTATATTATCTTCTCTCCCTAACGCACGATTCACTGGTATAAAGCGTTGTCTATCTCGCTCAAATGACAATCTTAGGAGAAATTACATATTTCATACAAATTTAGGGTAAAGAATTGTACAAAACAGAACATGCACAGGGACGATTGCGCATGCGTAGACAAGATGAGAAAATCGTCTTCTAGAGTCGATCTCACTAAATCTTTTGGCGCTAGTATTGAATATTATGATGTTTATGAGTATAATATTGCAACAACTCCCTGTTTCTTTGTATCAATAAAATTACTAATTTATTTTCACATATTTTAACTTGGCAGTGCACTGCACTTATGCGCATGCTAAGAAACCGCCTCTGATAGCAGGACAACCAAATGCCGAACACTCTTCAAGTGGATCGGAAGGTCTATTGACGAATGACAACGGTCCGCCTTCTCCTGCTGGGGTTTCTGTGGTTTCCTCGTCACTAGAGCAAATGCGTAGAAGCTCCTAAAACAGGTCACATCCGAAACAAAAAACCCGATCCTTATAAACATATAAATTTTATAAAAAAAAAAATTAGAAGTAAATTAAATACGAGTAGGATATTTCTTTTTATAAAAGTAAACAAATAAGTTACTATCCCTTTGAAGTAGATATATCATTGTACATTATAAACAAGGTAAAAAAAGAACGCAAATCTCATACCAATAAAATAACTTAAAAACAGCTGATTTACCACTATGATCTTTAGTCACCTCAAGTCCTTCAAAAACTCGGTTGGCTTTCCACCACCAATGATGTTTGATTTGCGAAAATTTCGCTTCTCTGTAGTGTCCATATAAATCCGGATAAAAAGCATTGTTGCAATTTATCTTGATTGCCCTGGAAAATATTAAAATATGTAATATGGATAGCTTAAAGAACTGGAAACTAAAGCTGAAGAATATGTCTCAAACGACTGAGTATTTTTTTTCATTTATATTTTGTAAAATCGCTTTAGTCGTGATGTAGAGGTCAGTGCTTTTTACAACCATGCAAGAGGTCTCGGGTTCTATTTTCAACATGGTTCGCATGAAATATTAATTTAAAACGGTGTTTTACACTGAAATATTTCATAGTCCCTGGACTAGCGCCTAAAGTGCAAGACTGATCGAAGCGAAGGAATGATGATGGTGTCCTTCACGTCTTAATGGAGCGACCAATCGACTTGATTGTTTGCTCTGGAATAGACAAAAAATGGAAAGTAAAATAAACTACTTACTTTTAACCGCAAAAATAAAAAAAGTGCACTAAAAAAATAATTAAATAAAGTAACAATCAGCATCTTTGTTTGAAAGGTGGGTGGATGTTAAAAATAATCGATTTGAAATGAAGTCTTCAAATGTCTATAACTGATTAGCTTTATCTATGGATATTTTGGTTTGGTTTTCATTTTAATTTTGTAGCGAGATTTTTTATATTGATTTTGATAATTTTACTGAATGCCAAAAACGCGATATCAACAAACAACTTGAGCTGAATTTTCGCAATTTATTTGCCAAACCCAAGTAACTCATCCATTCTGATAACAAGAAATATACACACATTTATGTAATACAAGTCTATTTAAAGTTAAGATTTTAATTATGTTCATTAAAAATCCTTACATACTCATCGATACTTATATTTCTCGGACAATCCATTGGATCTTCTCCGGGAAATTCATATTCATGTGTTTGTATGGAATGTGGAAAAAAAATTTGCATCACCTGCAAAAACAAAAACTTGGGATGACCAAATTTATTCGATAGAAATGAGATATATTGTGTAAAAGTTTTTTTTTCAAATTCTTAAATGTAAACATTCGTAAATTTTTAGATTAAAAAATAATTAATGTTACTTAACTAGGATTTTTAAATATGCATATTTAGGCTAAATTTAAAGGAGAATTTAAAGTGAATACGCAGTGTTGGAAGAAGACTAGTCTCCTTACTTAAAGTCATAGAGTGGTTCTACTGTAGCTATAGCTCCGAATTCTTATTCAGATTGGATGCGGATTTAATGAAAATTGCCATTACGATTGCTAACCATCACTGTATAGTACAAAGGTTAGTCAAAAACATACGCCTCCTATTTTTTTCTACTTGAATAAAGTTAGTCAAATGGAAAATTTGAATTTCGCGCTATTTCTCAAATTTTCTTCTAAAAACAATTGCCGTAGTGACTTTCTGTTTCAGCAAGTGGCAACACTGCAGTCACTTGTAATATGGTCGACATTGATGTTTACATAAGACAGCGTTCTGTGATTGAATTTTTAAATGCAGAAGGTGAAACGTCCATTCACATTCATGAAAGACTGGTAAATGTGTACGGAGATGCAACCGTTAAAGTCAGCACTGTTAGACTATGGGTTTGTCGCTGTAACGAAGCTGAAGGACAAACACCGTTGGCTGACAAAAAGCTGCGTGGCAGGCCGTTGACTGCAGTGACTCTATGCAGCATTCAGAAAGTCGATGACATTGTTTCGCATTCTCCCCCAAAAGCAGTGTAATGACAATTATTTTACAACTGAAAATTAAATGGATAGTCTTGCCTCATCTCCTATACAGCCCTGAACTGGCGCCATCAGGTTTTCATCTGTTTGGGCAACTATCTAAAGCTCATTGTGGAATTCGCTTTGAAGATAAGGAGGCCGTAAAACCGTCTGTATGTCAATTGTTTAGTACGCAGGACCATGCTTTTTACCACATTGGCAAATTTATTGTCAATTATGGGGTTTTTAACTTATGTTATTGCATTTTAATTTCTTGGCAGTTTTTACTGCCAAGAAGTTTTAGGAGAAAAAAAATAGAAGGCACTAGTTTTTGCCAGACTTTCGTATGATAAAATTAATGAATCATTTATAAATACACCCTACTTTACAGAAATATATGCTTTGAATGAGTTTATTGATATCTTCGTCATAATAGTCATGGGAGAAGATGAGTAAAGCCTTGTGGATGTTATCAGCATGAATTAGAGACTCTATCAAATGTCTCAAATACGCGATTCTGCTGTGCACCTGCAAGGAAAAAAAATGAAAAAGGTTAATAAAGCATTCCTATATTTGATCAAATATTGGTCGATAAATTTTTTTTTTTTTTGAATTTCAGAAAAAGAAGAACTAAACACTTTAAATAAATGGTCTTAAATACCAATTCCTTTATTGAAAAAAATGACAGCCGTAAATGAAGCCAAGAATATTATTTATTAAATAACTTGTAAGCTTTAATTCTATTTCACACACAGAACAGTATTTTTCATCTGTCTTAACACAAGCAAGACATTTTTTTTTTAAATATATGTACAATACATATACATATAACGGCGGGCATATTGCCTTTAAGCAAATTCTTCATACCTACCAAACCGTTTAGTTTGAGAAAATTACAAGATGAACTTATCGAATTTTATGATTTGATAAAAAATGAAAAACAAAGATTAACTAAAAAAATAACACTGTACTGTGAAGAAAGAAGAGGGGATAGGAAGAAAACAAGAATGATAAAAGAACAACAATATTTAGATAGTGACAAAGGGTATTAAAAGGGTTCTCTTGTTACTAAAACGAAGAGATAGTCCGTGTTGTGATAGGAAGATTGGAAGAACTCTCTCAGATAAACAAGCGAACTTGGATTATTCAAAATATTGTGAATAAGTGTTAGAATGTAAATGTTTCTTCTATGCCTGATACTGAGCCAGTGTAGTTGCGTGTAATATTCAGTTATGTGGTGGAATTTGCAATGGTCAAAGATTTAACGAATACAAATATTCCACAATCGTTCTAACTTATCAAGTAATTCAGAGTTAGCATCTAGATAACATACATCTGCATAGTCAAGGAGTGGAAGAAGTAAGCTCCGGACTAATGTTTGCTTAACATTAATTGGCAACAAATATTGTATTCTTTTATAAAGTTTACGACTAACTTCGTTAACCTGATCGTGCCACTCTAAATGCTTATGAATGATAATACTTAAGTTTTTGACTGAAGTCGTGAATGGAATTTCTGTACCATCTATTTTGAAAAGAGGAAGTGTGGAAAAAATTAACTTTTGAACACATTTTTTTACTACCAACAAGTACAATTTATGTTTTTTGTTGGATTTATGAGAAGTTCATGTTTTTTTGTCCATGAAGAGATATGCTCGAATGTGCTTCAACTATGTCAACGGGTTCGAAACGAATATACAATTGCAAACCATCGGCAATAAATCGTACGAACAGGCGATTGGTGTACCAGCTCAGTACCCAATACACCATTAGGTATGGAAAGATAATGATGATAAGGCTATAAAAAAATGGATAGTGGAGCTAGGTAGAAGTAAAATGGATTGTCTCATTCGCCCATACCAATGCTGAATCAACTGCTCCACAACTGTATGGCTTATGTTAGGCTTTTGTTGTTTTCATTGTGTGTTTTGTAATATAAATAATATAGATGTATATAAATACCTTGTTTTTAAAACTGTCTGAATATTTGTTAATTAAGTTTGTTTTTTAAGTGAGTCTTCTTTGTTTATTCTCAAATGTAATAAAAAAAAACTAAATTGTTAAGTGTCCTCGGCACGGGAAACCCCAGTGAGGTCACATTATTTTTATTATTAATTTATAGTTTGTAAGCAAAAAATATGAATAAATAAAATAAATAAATTATTGCCATGGAGCAATATTTTCAAACCAACTTCTTTTACTTGACAGAAATACAGATTTAAAGAAATAGTTGAAAAAATATTTTTGTTCAATAACCGACCAAATAAACAAGCGTTTTCCATATTTCTGTATCAAAGAGGTTTTTCACCAAGGGTTGAAATATCTGCTTTTAATTTACCTGTATAACAATGACAACAGAATCACTCTCAAGAGGTCCAAACATGTCCTCGTTCAGGACCGTCTGCTGCAGATTATAATTTAGTATGTTCCGCTTTATTTCAGAAACGGTTAATTTTTTTACCTGGGACAGAACGACTTCATTTAGACCTGCAACATTAAAACCGCCGTAGTGGTCATATGAAACCAAGTCAACTTTTCCTTAACTGGAAGGACGTCTTACCAAGATTAGAGGCGTTCTTTGAATTATCAGACGAATGTGGAACAAGGAAGTCATCTTTCCCCTTTTTTCCTTCTGGAATAAATAAAATAAAGATTCAAAACAGGTCTATTTTATTTACTTATTTATATATTAGAAAAATCACAAAAGCCAAATTCAAACAAATATTCTACTTAAACACTAAAGATAAATCAAGCAAGCGAAGGGGTGCGGTATTGCGGAATACTTGAGGGGATCTATCGGTTCCTATATAGGCAATGCCTGTTCTAAGAAAACGATATGTTGCGGCAAAAAAAAAATATTGGGTCGTATTTGCAAAAGTGTCCACGGATATTATAAACACGAATGTAATATATAAGTATGTACATAATAAAATAAGTATGTATAGAATATAATATTTATAAAAGTATATTGAGATGAACCACCAGCAAAAAAAAACATATATACATGTTTACTTTTACCACTTAATTAATTTGTTGTATAAATTATTCATTGTAAATTGCTGTAATAAATATGTAAAAATAAATAAATAAAAAATGGTTATAACATAAAGATACAAATAAAGTTATAATTGTCGACAAATTTTCTGACTCTTTGCTTCCCATGTCAATCAATCATTTGCCAATTTTTTTCCCAAAACATGTTCTACTTTCGGTTTTCTAGATGTAAGGCACTGAGTTATAAAGCTTTGGTCCCTTAAAAATAAAAGACCTTTGAAACACCGTTACACGCGCTCTAGGCATCATTAAGTCATTCCTCACAGAACTTCGGGTTTCGTGTGCATGGTGTACCCTGTCTAGGGTATCTCAGTGTTTATGGGTTTCAATCCAAAAATTTCTTACATAAGATTGTCTTACATCAAGAACTCGTAGAGTTTTAAACTACATTGTGAATCGGGTTGTGGTCCCGTGGCTAGTGTTTTGGACTCGCGGATCAAAGGTCCGTGGTTCGAATCCCACTCTACCCCAACTTGATTCCCATTTTCTAATAGTGAGTTATTTACAACTCGTTGAAAATGGCCCTCAAAATTAAATATTTGCGTAAATTATAAGAACCCAAATATTTATTAAAAATCTATTCACTATATAATCCTCATTACCAGAATGATGTAGATTATTATTCAATAATAGGATTGAGCCTAAATGAGAGACTCCTATATATATGCAAAAGAAAAATATTTAAAATTTTCGGATGAATATTATAAGTAGTCTTTAGAAAACGAGTGTCCTTCACACAAACATCTTTTTGACTTATGCTAATTTACGTTTTGTTTTCATTTTTAAAATATTTACTATTGACTATGGACTTTTTCCACGCGTCCTTACCCTCATTAATTTGCTCACTTTTAGTTGGCTTTTGTTTATGCGCTCTCAAAAAATTATTTCTTCTTTGGAAATTTGTTTTCAGTTCATAATGTTATAGAAGTATCACGAAATAGATGCTCTGAGCCATTAAGGAAATACAGTTTATTTTGAAGAAATGTCTTAGACCTGAGGAGGAGAAGACAGTTGAGATCTCCAGACAAATTAAGGCCATGAAGATGAACAGTCCTAGTACCAATACTCGCATAATGGCCCGGGGACGAAAGGGCGCCATCTTCTTCAGACACACTTATCTTCACTCTGGAACATTGTTAATAAAATAATAAAAGAATTTTAACTGCTTTGAACAAAACATATTATTGTTACATTACCATTAAATAAATCTGAATCGCTCTATTTGTTTTTTAGAATTCTACACATATTAAACTACTTTCAACAAATACAACTAATGCCATTTTGAAGTGATCATGATTAACATAAAATGATGCTGAAATACTTTGAACACGCAGATAAAACGGGCGTTAATAATATGTCTAAAAGGATTTAAGTTAAGAATATTGACGGGTATCTCTTTTAAGGCCTTCGAAGCAAATATCCACCGCTGAACCTTTATAACACTCATTACAGTAAGTTTCTGCGTCTGTTTTTGTACTACGATCACTGTAATTAAATCAATCTCATACCAGATATTCTTCGCAAGGACTTACTCTCAAAACTCGGTAGTCCAATGATTAAAACTATGCGTAAAAGGTGCCACGATTCGCATACATATAGTTTCACTGAGGTTATGGTTTAACTGTCGGCATTTAGTTGTAGCCAAGTAGCCAAGTACCGAGTTTCAGATAGCGTGCATAAGGTAACTCTGGAAAATCCAGGCAAATTGCGAGGTCTTTGTGCATGAGACCTGCTTCAGTTGTGTTACCTTTCAAGCTGATACCGTTCATTTTCTCGATATATTGCCCATTGTTATGGGGATAAGGGTCAAGACAGGACTTATTGTACATAATTCTTGAATTTTTAGCCCTAAACGAGTGGATTTTTTCAGCAGCCTATTAATAATTTCCTGTCCAAAGAAATTTTTGAAGAGAACCGCATGTTTATCGCAACCCAAGTAATGAACGGTATTGATTTATTTAAATTTATTTCAACAGAGAGGGAATTTTTTTTGGTAGGGGAATATGTAAGTCTAGGCATTTACAGGGCTTATGACCTGTCATTGGCTGGTTTAAGTGGCCACTTTACACACTGTGTAACATTCACCATTCTGCCCATGTTTGAACATCCACATTTCCTCAACTCTTCCATCTGTTGACTTTTGTGAAGTAAAAGAGCTGAAACCTTTATCACGTGGGTGAGATTCATGCGGCTGAACCAAATCACCTACTAGGCAACGCCTGAAAACAATTTTCCAATTTTAATACTTCTTCTTTTACCAGGTAGTAATTCAACAATGTTTGATTATGTCCAAAAGCTTGCAGACTGGCTGGATTTCCTCCCTAGGGAGTTGTTCATATTTAAATTTATTTCAACAGAGAGGGAAATTTTTTTGAGAAGGGAATATGTATAAAGTGGCCACTTAAACCAGCCAATGACAAGTCATAAGCCCTGTAAATGCCTAGACTTCCATATTCCCTTCTAAAAAATTTTTCCCTCTCTGTTGAAATAAATTAAAATATCAAAAACTCCCTAGGGAGGAAATCCAGCCAGTCTGCAAGCATTTGGACATAATCAAAAATTGTTGGTATTGATTTACATCAAATTTAGTCCTTCAGTAGAATTAACAAAGCGGTGCGAGGACGCAGCCTTGCCTCACTCCAGTGGAGACTCTGAAACAATCGGTCAGGGACTTATCAAACCTCACACGACAGTTACTCTTTGTTAAAACGCCTTTACGGGACCAACGGCCTTTGGTTTTTTTTATGAATTATCACACACCGTCATATATTTAGGAAACGACACTTTTAAATTCTCCAAAATAACATTATTCATATTTCTATTACAAAAAAACACTTCTGGAATCATCGTCAATTTAGATACTGTAAAAACTGTTCTTTAAAAAAATATATGAACGCAATAAATCTTTAAAGTTTTTATCAGGTTAATCAGGGATCAAGCATCTTTATTTTTATTGAAAAATATTATATTTAAAAAAATTTAATCGTTTCAAATTATTTATTTTATTCATTGTTTGCGGATAGATAAATAATGATAATTTATAAATGTCTATCGGCTTACATTAACTATTTTGTTAATGTAAACAAAAAAATACAAAAATAAAACTACAAAATAAAAAGAGCATATTTGTAAGTATTTGACAAGTTATCCGTTCGGGATGTTTCGGAATCCAACCGAAATGGCTTCATAAATTGCAAATGTATCGAATAAAGATATATGATACGTTAGAAGTCGTTTAGAATATATTTCTCCAGTCTGGTCGCTCCATTATCGTGTACATTCTGATTCACTCGAGCGCGTCCAGAAGAAATTTCTAAAATATATTCTTTTTTAACTTCATATTCCAGCTGCTTTATTTAATTATAATCAATTGTTGTCTTCAGCAAATCTTTCAAGACTTTCTGATAGAAGAATCCTAACTGACCTAATATTACTTTTTAAGGTGATCAATTCACTAATTGACTGTCTAGATTTGCTGGAGTTGGTGTGTTTCCGTGTACCTGGTCGACATACCCGCCACAGATCTCCTTTTTGTTCTGCAAGTTCTAGAACCAACTATCACATGCACTCGCCTATCCCTTGGCTCCATAGATATGGCAATCAGTATGCGGACAAGGCTGATATATTTGGTTCTGGACTTGATAGTTATAAAACGAGTCTGATTTCTTTTTTTCTCTCGCAATATTATTCTTAAACTTTTCTTTATATTTAAAAATGTTTTTCCTTTTTTTGTTTTTTCATATTTATGTATTTATTTCGTTAATATTTTTGGTTGCTTATGTGTATTGAGCTACTTGTTACTATTGTTATAGTTATGCAATTTTATAAATTTTTGTTATGTTTTTATACATGTATTTTTTTTTCATAATTATGTTCAATATATGTTAAATGCAATTTATGCCATTTATGTAAAATAAATAAATAAATAAGTTATTCACCCCAGTAATCATCGAATCAAACCAAATTCTTCTATAAATGGCGTACCGAGATACTACAATGAAAACGAAAATATCTATGTTGAGTGGCTTAGCAGACGCAACTCAGGGGTGGTTTTATGGCATTACGAAATTGAACAGTCCCGATTACTATCTAGCGCCCTAGTGATTCCAAAACATCCCAAACAGAAGACGTGGTTTTGAGTGGTACCTTATTTATCTGTCAAGCGGCTTCCTTATATCATACTCGTACATGTATGTACAGGAGGTACCAAATACATTTGTTGATTAGGTAACTTATAAATTTGCTAATATGTGTAAAGTGTCCCGGGTCTGGAGTCCAGACTATGGATTCTCTTATTCCCTTGTACTTTTTCCAAGTAATATTTAGTTTAGTTTAAGTCAACGATATTCCTAAGTTCTACATTACTATTAAAAATAAATAAAACGACTTTGTTTTTAACAATATATTTTATTATTTATTTATTTGTGATTTATTTATTTATTTATGATTTCACGTTTTACATAAAACTTTTTTTTAAAATACGAATACCTCACTGGGCACAACCCGTGTCGAGGCATTCATTTACATGATTTAATATATTATACTATTAGTGTCTAAAAAATATACATTAAATACATATAAAATATTACATATTTACATTTAAATCCACACAGATATATATACATATATAATAGTAAGAGAGAAAAAAAACAAATAAAAAAATAAAATTTTAAAAAGTAAGAAAAAGAAAACAACATTATATTATTAGTACAGCTCACACATTTAATTACTGTGCAGACATTAGGTCAAATAACAAGCTATTGTCGGCTCCCAGTGATCCAACATCCGCACAAATGTCAAATGTTCGAGTATATGACATATATTCATAGAGACACTGTGTGGATACAAATACAAAACACGAAAAGCAAAAAGAATTATATATTAACAAGTTTACTGCTTTGGGGGGGTGACCATCTCAAGACACTTCTCGGGACCCTAATGAATAACCACAAAGTTAGTGCTTCAAATATAAACTTTATAAATAGAAACATTCGTGTTCAGAAACCGGTCGGCGTATTGAGTTAAAAGCGATATTTACAAAATTAATATTACAGTAACAAAGGTCTACGATGTATGCAAGAGAAGCGATTTGCTGATGAATGTCGATAAATCGAATGTGATGGTTTTTGAAAGAAATGAAAGTATGACTAAATGTGAAATCACTGCGAATGGAGTTATACTAAAACAAGTAGAGGAATTTGTGTATCTGGGAAGTATGTTCACTAGGGATGGAATGACTGAGAAAGATATTGAAAGGAGGCTGAGTGCCGGGAACAGAGTGAACGGTGCACTTAAATCGACCTTGGCAAATAAATGCTTGTCACAAGAGGCAAAATTGGCAGTTCACAACGGAGTCCTGGTCCCGTCCCTGATGTATGGGAGCGAAGTATGGACTTGGTAAAACAGGGATGAAAGTAGGCTGAATGCTGTCGAAATGCGATCTCTCAGGCGAATGTGTGGTAAAACTATGTACGATAGATGCACAAATGTTGAGATCCGTACATTATGTAAGGCTGAGACAAGCATTATCGACAAAATCAAGAAAGGAGCTCTGCGCTGGTTTGGACATGTAGAGCGAATGAACAGCGAGAGAACGGCTAAGAATATTTACAATGCGAATGTTAATGGACGCAGAAATAGAGGAAGACCGAGAAAGACATGGCATGACCAAATCCAACAAATACTTAAAGATGGACATGTCAAAAGTCGGAATAATCGGCGCGCGTGCATGAGAAGATGTATGAATGTAGAGGAAGCGAGATCTGTATGCAAAGATAGAGTGTTGTGGCGTTCTATCCTCTCTGCCTACCCTTACGGGGAAACGGCGTGATGGTTTGTTTGTTTTGTTTAATGTTACAGAAATCACAAAGCGACGATGGTAAAAAAATTAACAATTTTTTTCGTGATAAGGTTTACGAAAATTTTAAAGCCATTATTTTCATGATTTGACACCGCTGGTTACAGACAGCAGTGGTAAATTAAACCAACACCATGTATTTACATATGTTTCATCATAAGTAAGTCTGGATGACTATCAAGACGAGATAAATCGTTCATACATGCGTATCAAAAAGCAAATATTTTTTGGTAGCATTGGGCAATTTTTATTTCATGGTCGAAACATTTAGACTTATGTATATGGGTTTTTTCGGAAGTCAAATATTCTTATCGATTTTTTTTTATTTGCCATAAATCTTCTTTGCATTTTACAATAGGTACACAAAACTAACAAGTGCAAAATACGCTATTACATAAACACAAAAAAACCCACAATTCGTAGCCTGTGTGTGGGTAATTTTTTTTTTTAAATTTCAATAAAGGCCAATGGAAGAATACAATAGATACAAAAAAAGTGCTAATCATATTAGTTTATGAACAAAAATAAGGAAATAAAAATAAGTGAAAAAAAACAAGTTTTTAAAAACCGCTTTTTAATCCATAATTTCTAAAAAAAATTGAATCGAAACAAATTCAAAAAAATAATATCAATCATAATAAATTTCGTTATAAAATGCAATGAACGGTGTTGAAACTATTAAAATATGTGTCTCTGCTCAAGTTTGGATTTACAATAATAGATTTAATGTACATTATTAAATATTTGCTATTACAATTTAAATGTAGGCGCATACAAACATATTTAAGATTCTGGTGGCAATAGATTTCTCGTAGCTTCAAAAGTTCAGCTTCCTGAAATAATTTGTTGTAGAGAAAAGCTAAATTAGTATGAAACATAATTTTAATCTAAACTTGTTGCAGCAGAGACGGAAAACATTTCTGAGAAGGAAATATAGAAGTCTAGACATTTACATGGCCTATGAGCTGTCATTGACTGGTTTAAGTGGCCATTTTACACACTGTAAAATGTACTATTCTGCCCATGTTTGCACATCCACATTTCAATAACTCTTCCATCAGTTGACTTTTGCGAAGGAATTATATTACCTACTCAAAAATTATAAAATATATAATGTAAATTTACTGTTCAATAAACTCTCCTTCTGATTGCGATGCCATGCAAAACGATTTAAACCGCTTCGCAACGCACTGCCAATAGAATGACCTATGCTTAAACGTCTTGAAATGCCATAAAAAAAACATTTACCAGGAAAAAAAAAACAACATTTGTTACCTTTTATTTCAATAAGATTAATATTCAAAACAAAAACAGCTGCAGGGATTTGGGAGTCATCTTGGACACAAAACTTATTTTCACACTCGTGTATACTCAAATATCAAAATCATGTAAAATGATAGGCTTTCTAATGAGAGTATGTAAACCATTCAAAAATTACAACACTGCCGTGGTACTGTATACCTCATTAGTCAGAAATCACTTAGAATATGCCTCCTGCGTCTGGAATAATCAATACAACATAGACATGAACTTAATAGATAAAGAACAAAATAAATTTCTTTAATTTTTTTTAAATTTTTTTTATCAATATTCTTACAGAGATGAGGTAGATTTTTTTCAAATTCAGGATTATCGATATTCGAGCGTTTACAGGGCTTATGACCTGTCATTGGCTGGGTTGAGTGGCCACTTTACGTTTTTTTACAACATTCCCCATTCCGCTTATTAGCGAATATCGACACTGGTACCATTTTGATTCTTGTATATATCTTATTAAATGAGAAAGAAATTTCTTTAATACTAGCAATATAAATTCCCTAGTTTCAGTAATCCAAACTTACCTTGCCTTCACAAAAGGCGCGCGATTGCGGATCAATTATTTATCTATTCTTCTTCACGTGTCATGTCGGGTCCCCCCGACGTCGACGACCACTTGGGGGAAAGCTTTTCTATCCTGAGCAGTGCGAAACAGCTCCTCGACAGTTCCGATTCCGGTCCAAGCACGGATGTTCCGAAGCCATAAAAGCTGTTTTTTTCTGACCCCTCTACGTCCTTCGATCTTTCCCTTCATGACAAGCTGAAGTGTGGCATATTTATCACCTCTCAACACATGGCCAAAATATGAAATCTTACGGAGCTTAACAGGGGTGAATAGTTCTCTATTAGTATTGGCTCGACATAATACTTCATTGTTGGTTGTCATATCGGTCCAAGATATTCTTGACATTCTACGGTGGATCCACATTTCAAATGCTTCAAGGTGGTTTATTATATTAACTTTAAAAGTCCACGCCTGTACACCGTACAGTTAGACAGACCATAAATAACATAAGACCATTCGTTGTCTCAGCTTAAGGTTTATATTATCGTCACAAAGAAGATTTTTTATTTTGTTAAATCCTGTTCGGGCTGCTTCTATTCTGCATTTCATTTCAATGTCAGGGTCTAGATTTTCATGGATGATACTGACCTGAACTGTTTCACTCTCTCAATATTGACACCTTTAAATTGGAGATTTACATTTAGATGACTCTCTTAGATGAGAGAGATAAAAAGTTTTAGATAAAAACCATAAGTTTAGTTTTGTTTTCATTAATATTTAAACCAAAACGTTCACCGACGGAGTTAATCTTATCAAGCACTTCTTGAAGATCTTGTATATTGTCTGCAATCAGAACGGTTTCATCTGCATATCTAATATTACTGATGGCTACAAAGTTGACCTTCACACCGAGATTTGTGCCAATCAGCGCTTTTTTGAAGACCAAGTCAGGTTAAACAAAGTAGGCGAGAGAACATAACCCTGTCGGACCCCTCGCTAAATGGGAATACCTTGTGAAGTATTTCCATTTTTCAATTTAATAATAGTTTACTTTATCTATAACTTATCTATAATTTACTTAATAATGAACAATGAAAAAAAAAATCTCTTTCACTCTGCCAAGAATTGAACCATGGAACCTCAGAATGGTAGGCAAAAGCGCCAACCACTACACAACAAGGCGGACTTATACCACTCGATTTACAGTCCTTACTCTGAATTAAAACCTGAGAGTAGCAATTGAGTCGAAAACACTCGTCCAAGGCCTCGATTCTCGGTCACCTTGACGATAAGGTTGAAGATAAATTCTCTCTAACGTTTACGAAGATACACTACCGACCTCCCACCTTCAAGTTTTGGGTAGGTACATCGACATGAAACAAAGGGAAGCGTACGTCAAGGTACACATTTCGTTATAGTTGAAGGTAAAAGTCTCCCGACCGACTACAAAGATATACTACCGATACCCCCACCATCAAGTTTTGATGTAAGTACATCGGTTTATACCGACGGGCCTAGAACTCCTCGATATATTTATCTACGCATTAAAAGTGTCAAACATTTTGTTCCACGGAGCAATTTTTCCTGTAATTATGATTTATTAAAAATTTTAATCGTTTTGAGGTTGGCACTTTTTTTCTTAAAAGCTTATTCAAAATATGAGAAAGAAATAAGTAAATTTTGAAGTCGAATTAAATTCCGACATTACTGTCAGTTTAATAAAACGAACACCTAGATGCGAAAATAATGTCGCTAGGTTCTGTCCTTTTAACATATAAAAGTATCTAGGCATTAGAAAGTTACCACTGTAAAAAAAAATAGTTTTTATAATTTTTCCATCTTTCTGAGAGAACGTATAAGGTAGTTGTAGTAGTAGTAGTCGGCCTTGTAGTCGCTCAGTACTACCTCAGTAGATAAATGCAGACGATCGTTAAGAATATCGTTTTGGCAATGGTTAAAAGTCATCATATCATATTTCAGCGACCTTTTTATGCTTGAATTGGGATTTATTGGAATTTGTAATCGCTTTGAAGCAGGCACTTTCTATCACAGAAGCCTATTGAAAATATAAAAGAGAACTATTTTAAATATTAATGACGTAAGGAACGCGGACTAATTGTTTGCGGTCATTCATTGGCTTGTTTCGATCATACGATGTCGATATGACAAGTAGGTAGAACATACCGAGGTAAGATACAGAAAGTACAGAAGTTAAGTATATCGTCTCGATATGTACAGATGAAGATAACGTTCAAAATCGAGGCACAGCTCTGTAAATAAATAAACGTTTTGGTTAATTGTTTTCAGCCGTTGTCCAGTATGTAATATAATTCAATCAGATGAATTTCTTCTCAAAAATATTTATATACCAAAATCGTGTTTTCAAACAAAACACCCTATTTATTTTGTGGATTCAAATTGGCCATGAAATAATAATGTAGCTTGAAAAGTTCTAGGAAATTAAATATTATTCGAGATGGTTGTAAAATAGCTGTATTTTTGGTCTGTTTAAAGAAATATTTCTCTTACTTACTCCAGAAAAACTCAACATAATGTACACCAAATAATATTATTATTTAATAAATCTAATTCAATCTTGTTTTTAACTTAAATGTTATTAAATATTTGTAAATAACCACTCACCGAATGTCTACCGGTTTCGAGACGTAACCGTTTCTTTGTCAGTACACCAAATAAACCAACATGCAAAAACGACACGACATGCATTTTAATAAGCACATGCACTGATTAGGACAAACAAGCGGCTTCCTTGGTGTAGTGTCCAGGATGCTTGACTCACACTCGGAAGGTTCCGGGTTCGATTCCCGGTGAGAACACAAAAAATAAATGTGATTTTTCTCAAGCCTGCGTGTTCTGTAATTGGGCTTCCTGGCCTGTTGTGGTGCAAAAAAAAAAAAATATGAATGCACTGATGAGTATATGCATATTATATTGCAGTCAAATTGTGGAGTTTCGTGCCAACTATTACTTATGAAGCTCTGAAGTTAGCCACCTAAACGCAAAATACCAAAAGGGCTGTAGTGCGATTTGGGTCATTTTCTTTTAAAAAAATATGAGCGATTCAAATCCCATGCAAACAACAAAACGAAATTTCGGGGTCTTCGATTTGTGGCCCTTTTGAATTTAAGCAGCGATATGTATTTTTGTTTAACATATTACAACAGAGATGAAGAACATTTTAGAAAAGAGAATACATAATTCAAGGCATCCAAAGGTCTTATCCCCTGTTATTGGCTGGTTTAAGTGGCTACTTTACTTTTTCTGTAACATTCAACATTCTGCCTGTATTGAAACATTTTTATTCCTTCGATTATTTCACTGGTTGACGTTTGTAAAGTTTTAGAGCTGAAGCCTTTATTGTTGCGGGTGAGTTTCTATCTAATGGCAACATCAACTTTTATACTTCTTCTTGGACCAGGTGGATTTATCAACGATGTTTTGAATTTGTCAATTTTTTGGCAGACAAGGACTGGATTCGACCTCCTAGGGAGCTGCAAATATAAACATATTACAACAGAGATGAAGAGCATTTTTAAGAAGAGAATTTAAAAGTTAAATAAGTTAAAATCGTACGTGTTCTCCAATTTCGAAAAATTACTAATCGCTCTTCTTAACAGCGAAAAAACTATCTATTCACTAACTTTATCAATATACAATTATTAATTTTGTAAAAAAAAAAGTTGGACTTGGTTATATTTCAGTTAAAAAAAACACCCACAGCACTAGATAAATGTCACGGTACTTTAAAAATTACTGAAACTGGTCAAATACATAATTAGATTTTTTTGTAATATGAAAAAATACTAATGTACTCATTGTTTATCATTTGTTAGAGTCAAAAACATTTAAACTGTTGTGTAGACTTGATTATTCACTCTTTTCACAAAAGTGCAATTATCTCAGTTTAAATTTTCTATGGCTGGCTGTTTTCTGCATAACAACATTCAATTACTACTTCTTTAAAAACTTCAATATTATAATTATGTTGTAGAGAAAGTTGTTTTTTTTCAATATTTTTGTTGAATTAATTTAAAATAAAATACTTCGTAAATTTACAACACACGAGTTTAATACATTCTAACACGACTAGTTATATTTTTTTGTTTGATTATAATTTTGGTTTTTCTTTATTTTTGTTAAAATATCCAAGGAGTTTTTTGGCCGCTGTTATGACTTAGATGCTTGCTGGGTTCGATTCCCGGTAAGTTGACAATAATAACTGGATTTTCCTTAAGCGGTAAATAATCTCAATTAAATCTCATGTTTTTAATAAAACAAACGATATTCGTAGCTTTGCATGAAAAAAAATACCCCGTTTTTCTGTTTATTCTACTACTACTACTACTACTACCATCACGTCATTTCCCCATTGGGATAGGCAGAGAGAATGGACCGTCGCACGCATCTATCCTGGCATATATTCTTAGCTTCTTCACATTCATACATCTTGTTATACATGTCCTTCGGTTCTGTCTGCTTTTGACATGACCAGACTTAAGATGTTGGTTTATCTGATCATGCCACGTTTTCCTTGGTCATCCTCGTCACACGTTACCGTCCATTTTCGTCATATTTACTTGTTTTAGCAATTTTTCGTCGTCCATTTGTCCTACATAACCAAACTATCTCAGAGATTATTAATCTTATCAGCTATACTTGACTCAGATTTACACTCTCGCCCTATTTCATCATTCGTAACCCTGTCATGCATTGATTTCACACACATTCGTCGAGGAGATCGCATTTTTAACAGCGTTCACTCGTCTTTCATCCGTCCTCTGCCAGTTCCTTGTTTCGCTTCCATACATAAGTGTTGAGACTAAAACTCCGTTGTGCACTGCCAGTTTAGCTTCGATTGACATTTTTTTATCAGCAATTACTATGCTTAGTACGCCGTTCATTTTGCTACCCGCATTTACTCTCCTTTCAACATCTTTTTCTACTCTTCCATCTCTTGAAAACATGCTTTTCAGATACACAAGTTCTTCTGCTTGTTCAAAACATTCGTTGTTTACGTGTATTATGCAGTAACCTCACTTTCCCTTCCAAATACCATCACTTTTGACTTACTTTCGTTCATCGCCAATTCGCTCTCCAGGCATACATCATACATTCTAGAGACAATTTTTTGCAAATCTTATTTGCTGCTTGCTAACAAAACTGCATCATCAGCATACAAGTTTATTGATTCAGTTTTATGATAATACAAAAAACGTATTTCTTTAATTTTTTTCAATCAAAATCGTATTAAAAATATATCTACTTTTTCGAAGTGATTCCCTGGCGGTACAAATTTTTACGACTATTTTTTTTTTGCAAGTGGAGTTAAAAAAAACAGAAAAACACACCATCGTTTTCAAGCTATAAATAACATAATTCTAAAAAAAGTATGAAAACTCTACATGATCTATGTTCAAGGGTCAAAGCGGTAATATCGACGACAGAAATTTAATTCAGTAAATGATCAAGATACGCTGCGGTTGGTGTACCAATGCAGCGCCCTATGCACCATTAGGTACGGAATGAGAATATTAATGAGTTAAAATACTTTGAATTTCAAAAAATGTATTTTCCTAAGAAATATTATTTTTATTAAATTCAATTAAAACTGTCATGAACAATTTTCACATCGTCTGATCCGAAGACTAAATGTTATTAAATATTTATATGTAACGGGGTTTCGAGACGTACCCGTCTCTTCATCAGAACATCAATCAAACCAAAATGCAAAACCCACTACACCATAGTTGTTGCACAAAAATATAAAACCAACACGAAATGCATTTTAATAAGCACTTGCACTGATTAGGACAAACTTGCAGTGATTAGGTCACGAAAATATTTTATATTGAGAGATAAATAAATGAAAATAGAGGGAGGGGTTGAAAGGAGGGCCGTGGGTTTAATAGGTATTAGGTGACCATTACAATGGAACATTGTATAATGGGCTATATTGAAAGGTTCTTCGATTATTAATCAAAGTAACATATTTTTTTTTGGATTTCCTAATGTGAAATAATTCCATATTATTTACCGGTAGACGTAGGACATTCTAAAAGTGGTCATATCATCATCCCTTTACCGCATCTTATGATGCATAGGGCACTGTATTGGTACACCATCATTGATTTATTTTTTTAAACTTCAAGTACAAAAAATAAGCGGACTTATTGCTAAAAGCAATATCTTCCAGCCAACCAAAAAACAGACTGGTCAACTTTTTTGTTACATGAAGGTAAGATAATCAATCTTACGCTTCAGGTAACAGTCCAGGGACAATGAAATATTCTGGTGTGAAAACATGTGAAAAAATATTTCATATCAACCATGTCGGGAATCGAACCCGAGACCTCTCGAATGGTAGGCAAACGCACTGACCATTACACCGCGAGGTCAACATCAGTGGTTATATACAAATATTTAATAAGATTTAGTGAAATGTATGAACACAAAGTTAATGCTTTAAATATTAATAATAAAAATAAAAAAATCCACCTTGTATTGAATATTCCTGGATACTCGGAAAAAATCATATAAATACTGTGAATTTCATTCCGCTACATCGTGTAGGTACTATTCTTCGCTAAAGAATACAATAAGATAGCAACATGTATCAGAGACTGATGGTGTTGCTCCTAGGAGCTTGTTTTCTGGTAAGAAATTACATAATATTTAACGATGAGAGAGTTCCGAAGATTTCTTTCGATTTTAATTTGTTGATTGACTATTAAACCATGCCAAAATAAATCTGATTGTAATTTTTGTTTTATCAGCGCTTTGATTATTCAAAGTATGTCTAAAATAACTCCGCGTGTGATGTTTCAAGTTGTCCTCCGCTTATTTCCTATTTGTTCTGGCCATTGGTCAATTTACGGCAAGCCAACCGGAAATCTTCCATTACTATTGTTTTTCCTACATTTTTTCGTACATTTTCTGAAAACTTTGCCGTCCAATTGAACGTAGTTATGCAGAAAGCAGCCAGTACACAATTTTAAAAAATTGCGATATAAATGTTAGCGGGTGCAGTAAGGTCAATTCTTGTTCTGCTAAAAACAGCCAGACCGTTTTATACAAAAAACTGTGCAAAAACCTTCTGAAAATGGTGTTGATCACAAAAACGGTATTTCTCAAATTGCAGAAAACACTCAAAGCGAGAGAAAAATCTTAAGTTCCTTCAAAAATCACTAAACCTCGTCAAATTAATAACAAGATTATTAATTGTAATATATAAAAAAACGAATGTGTTTATTGTTTATCATTTGTCAAAGTCAAAAACATTCCAACTGTTGTGTAGATTTGATCATTCACTTTTTTCACAAAGGTACTATTTAAGTTTCACTTTTTTATGGCTGGCTGCTTTCTGTATTACTACATTCAATTTAAACGATCCAACTTTTACCGCGTGCAAGAAAATATTTATTGTGTCCAATGAGGAAGTTCAGTGTCTTTTTATTTTTTTTTATTTGTTAATAGACTTTTAAACTAAGTCAATAAAATTAATTTTTTATCTCATATCGTATTATCGGAGCTATGGTTTTTTAAAGGTTTGTATTTCCGCGTGTGACGTCGGAAGTTGTTTTCTGTTAGTTCTTCCCATTGGTCCGCTTACGGTAGGCCAATCGGATATCTTTCTCAGCTGTCACATCATTGGTTGGTTCATGTGAACCTGTGACGTCGATCAAAGTAGTGCGTTTTTATTAAAATAGTTTTTATATTTTTTTTCGAACATTTTAAAGAAACTCTGCGGTTCTATTTGATGCTCTAATTTTTACCATGTGCAAGAAAAAAAAATTGTATCCAATTTCCCGTAGGGCTGAGGTTCTTCATTTAATAAACACGTTTGAAACTACACCGACACATTCAAAATCAAACCGATAATTAACATATTACAACAGAAATGAAGAACATTTTAGAGAAGGTAATAATTAATTTTTTTTTGCACCACAACAGGCCAGGAGGCCTAATTACAGTGGTGAATTACATCACAGAGCACCCAGGCTTGAGAAAAATCACATTTTAATTTTTGTGTTCTCACTGGGAATCGAACCCGGAACCTTCCGTGCGTGAGTCAAGCGTCTTGACCACTACACCACGGAGGCCGCCTATCTAGGTCTAGGCATCTACAGGGCTTATGACCTGTATTTAGCTGGTTTAAGTGGCCACATTACACACTGTGTAACATTCACCTTTCTGCCCATGTTTGAACATTTATATTCCTGCTATTCATTCATCTGTTAAACTTCTATTTGCGACAAGTGCCGAAAGCACGCGCCCGGCTTGCTTGTCGTTGGCTGGAACGCCTGGAACACCCCTCCCGCGCGTAAAGTTCCGATTGAATTTCCGTTATAAAAGATGCGGAAACAGAAACGGAGGGCTGTTGCATCACTAATGTTCATCATTAAACGGTCGATTCTGTGTGGAACGACTACAGGTGGAGAACGAGTGATTATATTGCGCGGGTAGCACAATTATTATATAAACGTGATGAAAAACAGGAGGCATTCGAGGCCGAAGAAGATGATGAGGATCATGTGCCGGAGGAAGACGAGGTATTGGATGTGGAAAGAGAGGTGGAATTGCACGTCAGTGACGATGAATAGGATATTCAAGCGATATATGGCAAGTGTGGCTTCCGAACCTTTATTTAACCGGTCTAAAGATGGAAAATGAGAAAGTTCAGTAACAAAAAAAACGTAAAGAGCTTCATTATGGTCCAAGCTGGTTTCTCAGCATGCGTCTCTGTCTGAATACAGATATAAATTGGAGCATGTATACGATACTCGGTTTACTAGTTTAGATGGACTAGCTCTCCCTAAATTCAGTGATAAAAACGGAAAAAAAACACTAGAGTACAATATACCAACAATTTATAATATACTCCCATTAAATATTAAAAATCAAAAAAACTTATCTGGCTCAAGAGAAAGACGTGTGCTGAGAATCTGGCTTTTAGAACGTGGTTTTTTATATTCAGATTTTTTTGTGTTTTTCTCTTTTATTTTGACAATTTTTTTATTTTCGATGTACACATTTTTCCTTTTTTCCATAGCAATAAGAGTTTTATATGTTTATAGAATTTAAGAGATAAGATTATGTACATATATTAGAACTTAACTATAAGCACTTATGCAGTTCAGTAGGACTTGATAATTTATATGTCAATTTTTTGTATGCTTTTGAAAAACATTTATATTTTTTTAATGAATTGTCCCGATTGTTTAGTTGGCTTCTCGGTAACTGGAAACCTATCACAAAACTATATCGTTGATTGATTTCTGAGAAAAGGGGACACCGTTCAAAGAAGTTCATTTTTTTTCATACCTTAGCGAGAAATTTTGCCCTACAATTAGCCCTACGTTCAGAGCAAAAATCAGTTTTACCGCGCGTAAGAAAACATTTGCACTGAACGTGGCACTGAATTTCATCGTTGTGGAATGAAAAACTACTACCATCGGGGAGACCGCTTGCCCGTCAACCCTTCACAGTACTGCTAGTTGGTTAAAAATGGTGCGAAATCCATAGTGACTTTAAAATTAAAGAATTAACCATTTTTTTCCGTACAATTCATCCGTTTCGTTGTTCATAAAATGTAACACTTGATCTTTAATGTTTACTTACATGAAGTTTAGAGTCTATTGTTATTTTAGTGATGGCTTTATTGAATCATTTAATGCTACTGGTAATTTATGAATATACAAAAAATCAATCATGCATTGTTTGTTTATTACAGGCTGAAACATACGCTGTTACTTTCTCCTTCGACAAAATCTCACGCCAATTGATCAGAGAAATAACTGAATGTAACAAGACAGGATTCCAGTGTGACGATTGTGGTTTTAGCGTTGAGTGCATTGAGGCTCAAGACCAGGTCTTCATTGTGAACCGCAATCCGTGTGATGCTGGATCTTCGTGTTCCGATATTACCGGACAATGCACCTCACAACCTAATGCCAAATGTGACGCCAACATGAAATTTGCCATGAAATGCACCCAAGTAGGTCTCTTTCCCAATCCTTTCAATAGATGCGAATACACCTTATGCCAGTTGGACTCTATGGGCGTGATAGACCCAATAGGTAAGGTCAAGACGTGCAGTGCTGGATACGCATTCGATCCTTACACATCTCTGTGCAGAGTCAAATTGCAAGTGGGCGAAGGTTGCACCCCGCTGATCCAACCTTGCTTCAACTCCTCGACAAGGGGCATAATCCCCGGACATCCGAGTATGTACTACATCTGCCTTAGGGATGCGAACAACGTGTTACTCCCCCAGCTGTACCTGTGCCCTAGAGATCAAGTTTACAACACGACTCTCCGAGCCTGTCAGGACATTGTGCACAACAAAGGAGTCGATGCAAATAATAAGTGTCTGACGAAAGGATACTATTATGTCCCTAACAACTGCCAACAGTACTATGAATGCGGTGGAACAGGATACGTACCAGCATTGAGGAATTGCCCCGACAAAAAGCGATTTGATGAAAAGTTGTCTTGGTGCATTGACTTCACATGTTCACAGCTTGACCCCTTTAAATTGTAAAAAGAACCAGGCGCATGGATCCACTGACGGAGATATTCAATACTACCCCATTGCTGCAATGTACAAGCGTTTTATTCAGAATCTAAATTAATTGTCATATTTTCATTAAATCCAATTAATACTTAAAGTGAACTGTTAATAAAATAATGCTGTCAAAACTTCAGTTTTTTTTAAACCCATTGAATGATACAGATTTTTTTTTTGAGTTTTATTGTTTTTAAACCCAGTCCACCTTTTACTGAGAATCGTGCCGGGTGTCCAGTGGAAGATTTCACACTTATATGAATTCACAAAAATATGGTAAATTAAGTAGACACGTTATTTGAAAAAAATATTACTTTATTTAAAGTACACAAATACGGATTTTAATTTTAAATACAAAATTTTATAAATGCCAACCTTTCAAATGCGAGCACTTTTATAATATTTTAAGCATATTTTCAAAAATGCGTTGGCAGAGATTGCTTGAAATTGGTTTCGGAAAAAAATGTTCTTGAGGTAGCTTCATAAAAAAGTCACATTTACTCAGATCAAACGATTGTGGTGGCCAGGAGCTGTCACCAAGCCGAGAGATTACTTTTCTTTGAAATTAATCTCTTACGGCATCCATAGACGCATACGCAGTGTGTGCAAACTATTGATCATATCATTATCAAGCGATATTTTTTTTTATGAGTGTTAAAGATTCCTCTACCTGAAATAGCGCACCAAACAGTGACCTTCATGTTGTTGGTTGATCGTATATTTTCCTTGAATTGTGTTAACTCCAGTAAAATATTTTTTTCTTGATCTCATAACCGTTTAAATGAAAATCTACTTCAACACAGTGAAAGATGTTGCTCAGCCGTGTTTCCGTAGGAAAAGTCCTCAACATCCTTTAAGCATGAGTTAATCTTGTTTGATAGTCATTACTGCTTAATGTTTGGACTATTCAGATTTTATAAAAATGAAGCTTGAATTTTTTCAACGTCGTTGATTTAACGATTCCTAAACCAACGAGCGCCTTTCCGTAACATCTATGGATTTTCCACCACTAAATCACTTACACCTTGGATGTTTTCATCTGTTAAGACATATACTCGTCTAGCTGGACTTGGAAAATTTCTGGTGATAGCTGACATAGCTGTCTCCGAAACTTTAAATCTAGGTACCCACTTATTACCCCAAAGGCGCATCACTTATTTGGTGGATATTGTAACGATTACAGAACCTACGCCAGCCCCAAGCGAAACATAGCATGTTATGTACGCTTCGATAGCAAACAGACGCACCTCGTCGCCAAGTAGATGAATTGGTTCAGCCGAATGAATCTCACCCACATGATAAAGTTTTCAGATCTTTTACTTCACAAAAGTCAACAGATGGAAAAGTTGAAGAAATGTGGATGTTAAAACATAGGCAGAATGGTGAATGTTACACAGTGTGTAAAGTGGCCACTTAAACCATCCAATGACAGGTCATAAGCCCTGTAAATGCCTAGACTCCCACATCCCCTTCTCAAAAATGTTTTACCTCTCTGTTGCGACAAATTTTAATATGAACAGCTCCCTAGGGAAAAAATCCAGTCAGTCTGCAGGCATTTGGACATGCTCGAAACATTGTCGACTCTTTGAGTTCTCTTCAAAAAATAAGTTAAATAATTATACTTATCAAAACAAACAAATAACAGGTTTTCCTAGCCTGAATAACGAGCCATCATGGAATTCCAGGGAATGAAAAAGCCGATTTTGTAGGTAAGGGAGATGTATTAAATGGCATTATAAGTTTCTCTAACTACCCAGCTGACGGTCTTTTGAGTATCGCAATTAATAACATTTCTTCTAGCTGGTCCCACGAAGGGGACACCGCCAAAATTACAAATGGAAAAAATTACGCTCTCATTCGGCTTAATATCCTGTATCCCATCCCGTCTTTGGTTTAAACATTTTTTGCTGAACAAAAGAGATACATGCATCATTTGTCGAATGAGGATAGAACATTTCTGTACGAGGACCCACCTTGCGAGAATTGGTGTCTTTGACAGGAATCCATCTACATACAACATTTTACTTAATTAAAAAAAACGGAATCGAAATGTAGGGTGCGACTGGGGTCAGTTGTTCGATCGGTGACAGTTTATAAAATAATTCTTCTTGACATTGGCGAAAGCTTTAAATTTAGTACGTAACGCTATTTCATTTTTAAAAAAGAGTAAAGTAATTTAGAGAAGGGTTGCCTTGATGGGATATTTCTTTCGAAAAAACTACGAATGTATCTGAAGTATTCCACACAAGTCATCCTTAAATAGTTCTGCAACAATTTATTGAGTTTGTCCAAATTTTTTTAGACCAGGACCTGATTCAACTCAAATAAAGGTTTCAGCTCTTTTAATTTTACAAACATCAACATATGATTGAACTGAAGTAATATAGATATTCAAATATGAGCGGAATGGTGAATGTTGCACAGTGTGTAAAGTGGCCATTTAAACCAGCCAATGAAAAGTCATTAGCTCTGTAGATGCCTAGACTTCTATATTACCTTCTCGCAAATGTTCTTCGTCTCTGTTGTAATATGTTAATACAAACAGCTCCCTAGGGAGTTGAATTTGGACAAACTCAAAAATTGTTGATAAATCCATCTGTTCCATGAAGAAGTATAGAAATTGAAAACAATTTTTCAGGCGTTGCCTAGTATGTAGGTAATATTATTTAATCACATGAGTCTCACCCACATAAATAAAGGTTTCAGCTCTTTAACTTCACAAACATCAACAGATGATTGAACTGAAGGAATATAGATGTTCAATACGGTCAGAATGGTGAATGTTACACAGTGTGTAAAGTGGCCATTTAAACCAACCAATGACAAGTCATAAGCCCTGTAGATGCCTAGACTTATATATTATCTTCTCTCAATTAACTTTATTCGAACATTTTTTTGTTGGCCTGTGTTATCAGTGACGCAAAGGATAATTATGGAAATAAAATTTTTGGATATTTCATTAAGAGACAGGAGAAATAATGCATGGATTAGAGTGAGCTCCAAGATCCACACGGTTGCCAACCAGAAATGGAGCTGGGCCAGTCATATAGCCAGACTCTAGGTGGACTAAATAAGTCCTATAATGGCCACCCAGAACCAGCGAAAATATCGTCAGCAGGCCTCAGGCAAGGTAAGGAAGATATGGAGATTGAAAGGGGAGGCCTATGTTCACCATTAGACATGAGAGGCCTGATGATGCTTAATTTATTTTTACTTTTATTACTAACTTTATTGTAACAGCATCATCATCATTCCCTTTCCGCACCTAATGGTACATAGGGCACTGCATTGGTAAACCAATCGCAGCGTATCTTGATCATTTTTGTTACATGAAAATTAGATGATGACGACAGTCCATCAAATATTGTAGGGTGTTAATACCCTTTTAAATAAATATTTCATATCAACCATGTTGGTAATCAAACCCGAGACCTCTTCCATGGTAGGCAAATGTGCTGACAATTACACCACGAGGCCGACATTTTTACATGGTTTAGGTTAATTTTAATTTTTACATAAATGCTTACTCTTATTTTTGTATTCGTATCCTAATATTTTTCGTTTTTACTTCTTCATTTTTTAATGAATACGTGTTTTTAAGTGATTAAAATTTATTACATACTTTTTATGTATTATAACTTGTAAAATTAAACTTGTAACAAATTATTATTAACTAGCAAGCAACTCTCGGCCATCGCCGACTGTTACATGCTAGATAATTCGGCCCTTTGGGCCTCATGTAATCAGCCACCCGGGCCTCGTTTTATCTCCCTTTGGGCTATGTTGAACTGGCCCTACGGGCCTTAGTTTTCTGCTTTTCGCACCTCGGTTGATTGGGATATCTGTCACTTAGAAGTATCGTTCCTTTGAGTTTCACTTTTATTTTGTTATTCGGAGCAATCTAAAAGTAATTAAAAATAATATTGCACTCAAGATAATGCTACAAAAACTGCACAAAATTTACAGAAACATTTGACATCTACGTTTTAATATTTGTTAGTAAGCGATTTAAATTGAAAAGAATAAGTCATTGTAAAAGATAACAATTAGCTGTGGCCGACAGTTGCATACAATTAACAGACGAATGATTGATGTGTCACTGATTTAGCATTAATACTACGAGAATAAGGCTCAAATTCCTGTTCGGGAGTATAAGGGACAGACGCAATCACTTAATTCGAGAGTATTAATATTATAGATGTTTTAGCAAGACTTGAAGGTTTTATCGGAGTATGGAGTGAATGGTAACTTGACAAGGGCTATTGCGTCACTGAATAAGGACAGCACAGCATGTGTGAAGGTGAATGGGTCATTCACATCCTGGTTTACCATTCCTAAAGGAGTCAAACAGAGATGTGTAATGTCACCATGGTTGTTCAACATATACATCGATAACTGTATGAAATAACTGAAACATTTAAGAATGGGAGCAAAAATGAGTGGTATAACTGTTAACTGTCTTCTGTATGTGGACGATACCGTGCTTCTTGCTAGCAGCAAAGCAGACCCGCAAATCTTGGTAACAAAAGTCTACGATGTATGCAAGAAAAGCGATTTGTTTATGAATGTTGATAAATCGAAAGTGATGGTTTTTGAAAGGGATGAAAATATGAGTAAATGTGAGATCAATGTGAACGGAAATATTCTCAAGCAGGTAGAAGAATTTATGTATCTGGGAAGTATGTTTACTAGGGATGGAAAGACCGATGGAATTGGAAAAATTTTGAAGAAAGTAGGTTGAATGTTTTCGAAATGCGATCTCTCAGGCGAATGTGTGGTGAAACGATGTATGATAGGTGCACAAATGTCGAGATCTGTGAAGTGTGTAAGGCTGAGACATGCATTATCGACAGAATCAAGAGAGGGGTGCTGCGTTGGTTTAGACATGTAGAGCGAATGGACAGCAAAAGAACGGCTAAAAGGATCTACGATGCGAATGTTCATGGATGCAGAAAACGAGGAAGACCGAGATAGACATGGCACTATCAAGTCCATCAAATACTTGAAGATGGACATGTCAAAAGTACGAATAATCGGCGTGCGTGCATGAGAAGATGTATAAATTTAGAGGGAGCGAGGTCTGTATGCCAAGACAAAGTGATATGGCGTTCTATCCTCTCTGCCTACCCCTACGGGGAAACGGCGTGATGGTTTTTTGTTGTTGTCTATAACAAACAAATACTTTATAATATTTTTTAAAACGCAGATTTTGGAAAATGTTTTTACAAGTTGTCTATTCACGCTAATGTAAAGAATACATACCCTCCGGGCGTTGGTGGATAAATTATTGTTTCCTATAGTGGTAACATGAAGCCGTTGTGCATTGACGCTGGCTATTGGGAAGACCCTCGAGTTCGAGTACCGGTCACCGCTTCCGTCATCTTGGTAACCTAATAATAAGCTGAGGAATGCTGTCTTTGTTTACTTTTTTATATTTTACTTTTTGTGCTGTTACACGTTCACTTAACCGCCATACTTACTACTAGTTCTTTGCTCGATATATTATTATTGTGTTTTATATTGTAAACTTTTTTTAATCATTCTTATACTGCGAAAACTCCACTGGTCGATGCGCTTTGTGGTTGCAAGACTTTTTGTGATGTAAGCTATCATATTATACAAACCATATTATGTTAATAAATATCTAAATTTAGTAAATGGGGTCTAGAATTCCAACCGTTCATGCTCTCAGTAGCTGCGAGACTTGTTGTTATCTCACTTATATTCTTATAAATTTGGTTTTTTAAAATATCACTTAAACTCCAAACTTTATTATCAAATTTAAAAAATGTAAATCGGGGCTAGATTTCTTACAGTCCATACGCTCTGTAGCTGCAAGACGCGCTGTAATCTAGCTCCTATAAGCATCAAAGGACAGACTAAAAATATAATTATTATGGTATAGGTTTGTAGATTGCTCTGTTCAATCCATGTTTATTTTATACTAAAAAGCATTTTTTTTATTATATTACAATGAGCGATTTTTCTGATTTTACAAATATTGTATAACAATTTAACATTTCTCAATATTTAGAAAAAGAAAAAAATATGTTTTAACATATTTCAATTAATTATGAAGAAGGATTCTATGAGTACAATATAATGATCATATCTGATTTGACGCACCATTTTCGTTTTATACATCGATGCCTTTTTCATTAATTTTCGTTTTATAGTTTTAACGGGTCGAGCATGGAGCAGGTGATATCTTGACATATCGAAAGCTTGTCGTTGAAGCGTCGTTTCTCCGGGCAAGTCCTCAGCGCCGGGGTGTAGCCGGGTCCTCCACACTCATTGTACTGCTGGCAGCTGCTGGCGACGTAATAGTTGCCTTTGGCCACGCACTTCTTGTCCTTGTCGAGCCCCGTGTTGCGGGTGATCTCCTCGCAAGCGCGCTTCGTCTCGCTGTACACTTGGTCTCGCGGGCAGAGGAACAGCCGGGGAAGCAGCACGGAAGCGGCGTTCCTCAGGCAGATGTAGTACATGCTCGGGTGGCCGGGGATGGTGGCCCTCTGCGACGAGTTGGTGCAAGGCGGGATCAGCAGCGGGCATGCGGCGGCGTCGGGCAGCTTGTCTCTGCACAGAGAAGTGTAGGGGTCGAACGCGTACCCGGGAGAGCACTTCATTGGCACGGGCGCCGGATCTACTGCACCGTCGGCCTTGGCGTTGCAAGCCATGTACTCGCACCTTTTGAATGGATGAGGAAACAGCCCGGGTTGACTGCATGTCATGGTGTATGAATTCAAGTTCGGGTCGCATTTTGCGTTGAGTTCTTTAGAGCACTGTCCAGTGCTCTCGAGGCATGAAAATTCAGGATCGCATGGATTTTTGTTCACAAAAAAGATTCCCTCGGCCGCCTCGATACACTCGGCGCTGACTTTACAACCGTCACATTGGAATCCTGTCTTGTTACATGATGCTTCTTCCCGGACCAACTGGCGCGTTAATGGATTATATGAATAAGTATTCGCAGACGAAACAGCCTGTAATCAGAAAAAATACTAATTTAAGTATAGAATTATAACTTACCAGAGGTGGTATCCTGAACCACCCTCGTGGGACGAGAGAGCAGTTTTTCTCGTGTGTTTTATATGAAAACTCGTGCCACGAGAGTGGTGTAGGATACCACCCCAAAAGGCGCGTAGAACCAAATTTGTATACATCGCGCTGTGTCCAAAAGTCAAAAGAAAAATTATCTGAAAAAAGTATGACCAAAAAGTTTTTGACCCAACGATTGACTTGTATCAATAACTATGACAAATACACCAAAAATTGGCAAAAAAAATTAGCGTCTTCACTGTATGCTTGAGTCATTTCGAACATTTTACGACGAGCCAAAAGGGCAAATCCCACGCACGGAAGACACAGCCAGGCAATAACATTTTAATATATTTTTTCAACAAGTTTGTTTGCTTAAGAAAGAAGAAACAAAACATGAATAAATAATGAAAAATATAAATGTCCACATACATACATAAAAAACTTAAAAAATTACATCGTATTATAATAATTATAATTTTATATTATTATGTTTTATTTATTTGTTATTACAGGTCAAGAGTAGGAATAATCGACGTGCGTGCATGAGAAGATGTATGAATGTAGAGGAAGCGAGATATGTATGCAAAGACAGAGTGATTTGGCGTTCTATTCTCTCTGCCTATCCTTACGGGGAAACGGTTTGATGGTTTGTTTGTTTGTTTATATAATTATTATATATTAATTCTTGTTTTTATTATCATTACAATGAAAGCATCCACCCCTTTCCCGAAACTGTTCATAAAGACTTGAGTCTTTCTTCAGTTTCGCATTTCAATATCAATTTTTTTTTTTTTTTAAACTAATTAAGCGAAAATTTAATATTTCTTTACAATCAAACCGCGAAAATAACAAAACAAATAAACTTTAAAAACTTTCATTGTACCCCTCACTGCAGTTTTGTCAGTTTGTGATCAATCAAATACACATGGTCAGCACAATCACCCTTTTCTAATTTCCCAGTATTACAGTGGAGGAATACAGTGTTAGTTCTAAATTGAGACCGCGGCCGTACGCTCTAGATCCCGCATCGGAAAGGAAGAAGAACGTAGTAATACAAACAAATCAATCAAACGACACGAAACCCAAATACATATAGGAAACATTAGAATAATTTGCCCTATACAACATGCACTCAATCAATAGAAGAAAAACAATACGTATCTAATTATCATTAGTCAGTATGAAATACCAATCCGCGGCATTCATCAACCTTTATAGAAGTTTATAAATATCAAACGCCAGGATGTCCACAGCAATTCGCCACAATGTCCATGTGGACCTTCTAACTTCTGAATTGAAACAGAGTATTTTGACAGAGTTTTCCTTGTAATAATGAAGACATGTTTTAATTTGTATAGTACTGAAATTACCTTTTTTTTCACTACATTTTTAGAACAAATGTCAAAAAAAATTAGGTGGGCATTCTGGCGTTTGATATTTATCAACACATATTTACTCGATTTAAACTTTGTGTTTATGGACGAGCTGAAGTGCCGCGGTAAGGTCGCGGACTCCGGATCAGGAGGTCCGAGATTTGAAACTTTTTAAATTTTTGACTGGTTTTATAGAGAGCCCATTCATTATCATCAACATCATCCCATGTCCTTTTTGAAAGCTGACATTTTCCGTAATATATACTTCCAGGGGTGGTATCCTGAACCAGTTTGGTATGAAAACACACGAGAAAAACTGCTCTCTCGTGCCACGAGAGAGGTTCAGGATACCACCCCCGGGCTGGTATTCCAAACGAAATTATAGCGTAGTATAGCGCGTTTTTACCTACTAAATACGCATTATAGCGCGCTGTAAACGCGTTCGGAATGGAAACTCTCGACCCTTTCGAAAATTTGGTTTGACAGATTCAGGGGATTTTGGGCATCGAGGCATGAAGTGTTACACAATACACGGGTTTTTGCCAAATTGATTTTATTATTAGTTAAAATAGTTCCGCATCTCTTTTGAAAAATTGATGGAATAATTAATAATAATTTACTCACGCACAAGGCTGCTCCGAAGAACAACACGAACTGGAATTTCTGATACATTTTGAACCGTTATATTATCTTCATAGGAAAGGCGCTGGTATTTTATATGGATGGGTTTCAGTATTTATACCATTCGGGTTTGGGGTATCCAGAGATATTCAACCATTTCACTCATTACGCCCAGACTACATGAACAACAACGCTTCGGAGTACACAGGCTACCGACAATGACAGTTTAGTGACATTCAATTGTGAGTATATTCGTTTTATTAAGTCAAATCTAAGTATTGAAGACAACCATACAATTAATTATTCTTTAATTTATCAAATGATTTATTTTTTACAGCTAACGGGTATTTTCACATCCGGTGAATATAGAAAGTACAAAATAAAGTAATAAAATTGCATATTAACATAAAGGACAGGTAAATTCATAGCAATTAAATATCCATTCTATGTCAATCGCATAAACCACATTGAATCAGTCCAACATCGCTTGCTTCGAAAAATAGCGTGGATGCTTGGACTAGAGAGAGATAATTATTCTTATGCTGAAATAGAGTCAATGTTAAATATTTCTAGTCTACAAAAACGTAGAACTAATATTGACTCCATATATATGTTTGGCATACTAGATGGAATAATCGATGTTCCATCATTACTGGGACAAGTAAAATTCAATATTCCGACTCGTAGATTGAGAAACAATGAAGTACTGTTCATCGATCAGCATAGAACAAACTATGGCCTAAATTCTCCAATGACCCGCCTTTGTCGTATTGTTAACTCAAGACAGGATCTGGACTTTTTTGGTTTAAGTTTACAACGATTTAAACGAGCACTAAATAAATAGTCCAGATCTTGTCTCGATGTCCCTTATGTTTGTCAATGCTTCTTTCTTTTTTTTAAAAATGTTTTAAACTATTCTTTTATTGTAATATTTAAACCTTATAAATTGTAAACATGGACAATGTCCGTTAATAAATAAATAAATAAATGAGACGAAGAAAAAACTAATTTCACCAGCAGCTCGATCACAATGGCCGCACTTGTCGATAGTTACCGATGCGATAATTTTTTTTTATCGATATGTGTCGGTCAAGGATTTTATTTCAATTTATTTGTTCGGTTCTTTCATTATTCATGTAAACACACATATTACAATATTTAGAAAACGTATCCTTAACTCGACGAGATAACAATTTCTCACCATGGTTGTTTATCGTATTCGCGATCACAATGCGACATCCGTGAACACCTAATATTACATGTCAAAATATTTACGTTTCGCGACGTATAATCCTGCTGCGCAATCACATATTTGAATTTCACCGGTGTAAATATGAAAAATATTCCGAAACTGCTATTTTTATTTATTTATTATTTATCATGCTATTCATTGCATTACGCCGGCGGTTGGCAAGCCAAATGTCAAGAAAAGCACTCGCCATAGTAATTGTAATTAAATTTTCCCTTTTTTGTATTAGATACTCCTTACCATTTTGCAAATGCAATATATTGTATTTTTCGCCAGTGAACTGTATTTATTTCCGAGGGAAACAAAAAACAAACCGACACGAGCGTAGACGAATGTGAGAATTTTCGACGCCTCTTTCTGTTCGCATTCAATCGAGGTAATAAAGCTGTTGACGATATTTGCGCGGTGCACGGTGAAGATGCTTTGAATTATTGACTGATTTGTTCTAAAATACATTATTGACTAATTTCCTGTTATTTTGTTTCTGTGTCCTCTTGTTCACGTTATTTGAAAAAAAACTGTTTTAGTAATAAGAAAAAATTGTTATCAGGAAAGCAAAAAAGTTGAATTCTCCTGATGATAAGTAATTCAGAAGTAAAATAAAATAAACAAAATTTCTTTATTTAGTTCTAGAAACGATTTATCAACTCGGCGAATATTTTTGTCTAACTCGATTAAATATTTACATTTCTCGAGCAAATACTTTTCTGCGGAATATACGTATTTTCTTTATGGTCTTAAAATTGGCAAATAACCCTTTAAAGATACGCTGAATTAATGACGAATTTACCCTTTTTTTATTTGAATAACTGAAGACACGAGTGGTAAAGGTGTGACAAAAACAAAAAGCAAAGATATCTGGGGTCAAAGTTTTGAGCGACAATACAATTATTGACAAAATGGCGCTTTCATTCTGTCTCAAAATCGGGTTGCTGCTCTTTTTGATGTTGCAGTTGTCTTAATGTAAAAGAGCTGAACGCGCGTTATATGAGCGGCGTATTTATGATTTTTATTTTTTTTTTTCTACAACAGAGCTAAATTATATGTTTATTTGCATAAATCATGGAAAGGGATTTATTAAACAGTATGTCTACATGTTTTTTTTTAATGTCTGAATTTTGGAATATTCCGTCTTTTGCTTGTCGTAATTTTTTGTTACATGAAGGTAAGATGATGACTATAAAATAATATTCTAGTGAATGAACACCTTCTTAAATAAATATTTCATGTCTACCATGTCGGGAATTGAACCCGAGACCTCTTGCATGGTAGGCGCTGACCACTACGCCAAGAGGCCGATTATTTTATTTTATTTTATTTTATTTTATTTTATTTTATTTTATTTTATTTTATTTTATTTTATTTTATTTTATTTTATTTTATTTTATTTTATTTTATTTTATTTTATTTTATTTTATTTTATTTTATTTTATTTTATTTTATTTTATTTTATTTTATTTTATTTTATTTTATTTTATTTTATTTTATTTTATTTTATTTTATTTTATTTTATTTTATTTTATTTTATTTTATTTTATTTTATTTTATTTTATTTTATTTTATTTTATTTCATTTCATTTCATTTTATTTTATTTTATTTTATTTTATTTTATAGTTCTATATGCTTGTACATATTTATCGTAAACAGCAGATAAATGACATAAACTCAGAACTATAACAGTAATCAATCCCTTCGTTAAAGGGTTTCCGAAGTTGAATACACTTTTAAGATAATCAAAAATACCTTATTAAAATAAACAAAATTTTTAGAAATCAGGTAGGTACTTAGAGTATATGCTTTAAGGGTAGGTATGATATTTATGTCATTTTTAAAAAACACCACAAAATCTAAATGATATACCACTTCTATTTTATGAATCTCATAAATTATTTGTTCTAGTATTATTAAATATACCTACTCAAAACTAATTACGTGTGTTGAACAAAAAACTAACTGCTCCAAAGAAAAATACAAAAAAAACATGCTCTATTATAGACAAACGGTTAAATATATATATATATATATATATATATATATATATATATATATATATATATATATATATATATATATATATATATATATATATATATATATATATATATATATATATATATATATAAACGGAGATACAAACAGAAGCCTACGAATAAAAATATCTTTATATTAAAATGTTGATTTTATTTGTTGCATCAGAGAGGGAAAACATTATTGAGAAGGGAATATGGAAGTCTAGGCATCTACGTGAAACAAGATAGAAAAAATGTGTTCTTAAACACGGTAAAAAATAAAATGGCAGACATCGATGTTCGTATTAGACAGCGTACTATGATTGAATTCTTGAATGCAGAATGCGGCCATCCGCATTCATAAAAGACTAAAAACTGTGTACGTTGATGACGCAGTGGACATCAGCACTGTTAGACGATGGGTTCGTTGCAACAGCAACAACATAGCTAAAGTACAAACACCATTGGCTGACGAAAAGCGGAGCGGCAGGCCGTTGACTGCAGCGACTCCACACAACATTCAGTGAGTCGATGACATCATTCATGGTGACCACCAGATAACTGCAGATAAATTGTGTCACAATCTCCCTTTCACTAAAGACAGTGTGATGACGATTATTCGACAACTGGGGTACTCAAAAGTTTCTGCTTTTTACCATAATGGAATACATGCCCCTGTTAAAAGATGAACCAAAACTATGGTTTTCAACCTATGTAGTGAGGAACTTCAGTCTTACGGGAAATTGGATGCAAAAAATGTTTTCTGGCTCGTGGTAAAAATTCGAGCGTTTAATTGTATTTAGAATTTTCTAGAAAATGTATGAAAAAAATAATAAAGATGTTTTAATAAAAATAAACTACTTTGAGTGACGTCACGTGTTCTTTTGAATCAACCAATGATTTTCGGTTTACGGGAAGCTAATTTGCCAATCAGCAGAACTCACGCTAGAACACTTGTGACGTCACAGGTGGAGTAATTTTCGAACCTCAAAAATCAAGACGCCCATACGGAAAAATATTTTTTGGCTTATTTGATAGTCTGTCAACAAATAAAAAACATATGTGTTTAGTTGGACCGTAAAAAAATGCTAGTGGCAATAAGTTCGCCATTTAACCATTTATATCTTGGTTATAATATTTGTATTTATCACGTCAGCCTCATGGTGTAATGGTCAGCGTGTTTGCCAACCATGCAATAGGTCTCGGGTTTGATTCCCGACATGGTTGATATGAAATATTTATTCAAAAGGGTGTTTTCATACTAGCATATTTCATTGTATGATCCTGATCAACTTGCCTTCATGTAACAATCCAGTGCCCTATGCACCATTAGGTGCAGAAAGGGAATGATGATGATAATGATTTATCACATTGTAGTTGGTAAAAATTTACTATTATTATTTTTATTATCGAAAAACCAGTGATATTTATTTTAGGTAAAAAACAAAATACGTAAATACAAAAAAAAATGCACTTTAATATTTTTTTTCCATCTCTATTGAGATACCTGCCAAACAAACAGTACTCTTAGGTATTTTTTTAATTATGGAAATTTGATAAGATAACATTGTTAAATAATTCTTGGAAATAGTTAGGCTTTTCAAACAAAAATATTATAATCTCGAATCAACCAAGATTTTATTTAAGCGGAAAACACGTTTTCTGCTATTTAGTATTTTTCTTACACGAGTAAATTATAACCTTCAATGTCCATGGAAAAAATATTTACTTTGCAAAATAAAATAAGTGTATAATCATTATTACAAAACTTAATTTTAAATTTACAAAAAACCTACCTTAACCCGTTAACTGACAAAGCATCATAACGTTATTTAAATAAAAATAAAAAAACTTCAAGGTTTTGAACATTGACATATTAATACATAGACGCGCCCTATAGCGCAAAATATTTTGAAAAGTAGTGACACGAAAAGGTAGCCGTAGCGTTTATTTTTATTTATTTATTCAATCCAATATATAATACAAATACGTAGTTTACAAAAAATATGTATTGGCACGTTCCAGAGTGTCGGTGTATAATTTATTTGCTACATAAAAGTACATAATAAATCAAAATATTGTTGATAAATCCACCTGGTCCATGAAGAAGTATAAAAATTGAAAAAAAAACATTTTCATGCGTTGCCTAGTATGTAGGTGAAATAATTCAATTAGATGAATCTCACCCGCATAAATAAAGGTTTCAGCTCTTTAACTTTTCAAACATCAATAGATGAAAGAATTGAAGGAATATAGATGTTCTCATATGGGCAGAATGGTAAATGTTACACAGTGTGTAAAGTGGCCACTTAAACCAGCCATTGACAGGTCATAAGCCCTGTAGATGCCTAGACTTCTATATTACCTTCTCTTAAATGTTCTTCATCTCGGTTGTAATATGTTAATAGTACATACTTTCACATCAACTTTCAAGACGGCGCCGTGGCGCAGTTGGTTAGACGGCTATCTGTGAAACTGGCGTCGCGGGTTCGATTCCCGCCAGTTGCAAGAAAAAAATCCAAGAAAGATTTTTTCTCAATTGGTCTGGGTGTTGTGGTGTATTTTTCATTACCTTCTTCCATATCCCCTCTATCCCACCTGCTGACAAGCCTCAAAATAGAGGCTTAGCGGGTTATTCCTTCAACATTAAAAAAAAAGTCACATCAAAATATTATGGGTGTAAAAATTTTAAAAAATATATAAAAAGATCTTAAAACATACCTACAGGAATAGAATGAGAAAGGACTTTCATGAAATTAAAATTATATTCTGATATACGAAACAAATTCCTCAGCTTCCTGTCTGGTCCTTTTAGTAATCCATTTATAGACTAGAGTTTTGAAAACATTATTTTTTATTTAGCTTACCGATTTATCCATACTTCAAAAGTAGTATAGCTCCAAGGCCAGAAAATTGTACTGTCTTTGTCCGTAATTAGTTATTTCTTTGGTAGCAGAAGTATTGTTTTCTTTATTGTCTGTCATTATGTCTGTCAGGCTTTTGATGAAAGCGTCTTAAAAACGTATTTATGAAGCTACTGAGTTTGTTTATTAAAATTGAGATTGCATTGGCTTGCATTTAAGATCATGCATGTGCTACAAAAAATTGATGGATACTCACTTTTGGTACATAAAAAATTGTATTTTAAATTAAACAATCAACATTTGTTTTTGGTTTACCAATTCCAATTAGATTATTTCCTTGTAATTTCAACCCATTTGTTTATTTTACAGGATTTTTACAAAAATAATATTTATTTATTATATATATACGGCCTAAGCCAATTACAATAGTTTCATGAAGAAACATAAATGCAAGAAACTGAACAAAAAGAACATAAAACTATTTGGCAAAGACAACAAGGGCAAAACAATAATATTATACAATCGACAAAAGATCAAAAACTTTGAGCTAAACCATGCCAATCCAACTTCATCCCACACTGTTTAGTCGCGAAGAGATCTACAAAAAGCCGGAAGATCTATCCCAAAAAATTCCAAGTCGTGTGATGAATTGACTAATCTACACATTCTGGACATTGGGGCATAAAAACCAAAGTTGCTCTTAGAAGATTTTATAAATAACAGATTTTGACTTCTGGTGACACGGTTGGGAACATGAAAAGAAATTGATTGCAACAGAGATGGGACATCACTTAAAGCATTAAGTATTTTGAAAATGCATACAAGGTCCATCTCAGTTCTACGTCTTTCCAATGAAGACAGATTAAGAGATTGCTCTATTTCAAAATAAAAATAATTACCCCTTTGTAATCCAAGCAACCATGCCACTTTTCTTGAAAAACGGTGTTGGACAGACTCGATATGGTTAATATGAGTCCTGTAGAATGGAGACCAAATAGTAATAATATTTTTGAAGTCCGCCATCACTCTATTGATAAAACCGAGAAGTTTGAGAGATTTGTTTATAATATTATCAATGTGTTCACGATAGGAGAGTTTACTATCTAAAGTAATGCCAAGATCCTTTATTGACGAAACCATTGAAGGGGAAGTATTTTTTAGTTTGTAGTTGAATTGTTTAGGTTTTTTTCGTCGCGATAAAGATATTATTTTACATTTGATAATGTTAAGTTGAAGACAATTGATGTCGCACCATTCATTAAATCAATTAATATCATGTTGAAAAAGAAGACAATCACTGGGAGATTCAATTAGTTTAAGTACCTTGTTGTCATCAGCAAAAAAACAGAATTTCGTATTTCGAAAAACATTGATAATATCATTTATAAAAATATTAAATAATAATGGAGCAAGGTGGGCTCCTTGAGGTACTCCAGAAGTAACAGTGATTGGAGAAGACAAGGAATTATTAATTTGAATCAACTGATTTCTTTCACTTAGGTAAGACCTGAAAAATGATAATAAAGGATCTCTTATACCAATGGCTTGTAATTTAGCCAGAAGAATTGTGTGATTGACTTTATCGAAAGCTTTAGAAAAGTCTGTATAATATTAACTTACTTTTATTTTATTTCAAACAAGTATTCCTATTGGTGCATCCCTGTAAGTAAAAACGACTTCGCAATTGCGCCGCTAGTTGTAGTTTGATGTTTCCAAAAAATAAAATTTGTATTTTAATATGAATTGTTTTAATCTTTGTTAATCATATGTACCAATGAAAACTTACAAAATCCTGTTTACAATGCTTATTTGAAAGTTTTTTACACGCTTTCATGACACAAGCAGGAGTGGTATTCCAAACGCTCTCGGGGCCGGTTATCCCGTGAATTTTGTACATAAATACACGAGAAAAACTGTTTTCTCGTGCCTAGAGAGTGGTTCAGAATAGCACACCAGGCATTTAAAATTAAATACTTTGGTAAACCGTAAGAACGCAAATATTTCTTTCATTAAAATATAAATATATATGTTTATGCCCACAAAATAACAAAATAAAAATAAATTAATTAATAAATAAATCACAAATAACATCATTCCACGTCCGCTCCCTAGTTGAAGCACATGGTGTCCACGAAGATCCTCTAGACATCTCTATCAACTGCCAACTCCTGTGCATCCTCCCTAGTTTGGTTTGCGTCCCGTAGTTCTGACATAAACTGCCGACGAACAGTCAGCAGTGGACGTTCAGGACGTTGAGAACCTAATGCCTTGTAAAGTAGGCAAGCGTGGTTAAAGCTTTCAAGAGGCCTCCGCAGTACATGGTCAAGCCAACCGTATCGCCTCCGCTTTATGACAGTTGTCACCGGAGTTTGCTGCGTCCGTTCTCTTATTACTTCATTCCGCACAAATTCCATTTACATTTAAATATATTATTTTTTAAGTTATTATATCAAATGAATTAAGTGATTCTTTGCAATTGTGTTTCCTAATATAAATATAAAATAATATATCCAATACATAATGACACAACTTACATACATCAGAGTTTTACTAGGGCTGGCTGTTTTCTGAAAATGCTCATCTTAGGTTGTGTGGTCTGCCAGACTTTAAAAATCATCAAAATAATTTTAACTGGTTAAAAAAAAAAAACTTCCATCTGTTCAAAATTGCTTAAATTTCTTTAAAATTGCTTTTTTTTCTATTCTTGATTTTTTAAAAATAACTCTTTTTATTGTTTAAGAGAAATATTTTTAGTACAAAATATTTATCTTTAACAATTTTTTACGAAGTATGTATTTTTTATGAATATTTATACTAGTTGCCCAAGAAGTAGTTTTAAATAATAATATAGGTGTATATAAATTAAATATAAACTTAAATACGCAGTGCTTAAAACTTTCCGAACATTTTGTTAATTATCTATGTACATTAAGTCTTGTTTGTTTATTCTCATATGTAAAATTATTTTTTAAAAAGTATATTGTTAAATGTCCTCGGCACGGGTAACCCCTAGTAAGGTCACATTATTTCACTATTCATCTTCATTTATAATGGAAAAAAATGAATAAATAAATAAATAAAAAAGTATTTTATTTTTTTATCGGTTTGTGTTATTCAAAATTGTTTTGATTTCTTGATTAATATGTATTGCTATCTTAGTTTTTTACAGGTTCAAAATATTTCAATTACCAAATCTTGTATTTTTTTTTCAATATTTTTATAACTGGTAATATAGTCCGGCTCTTATTTTGGAGTTATCATTAAATGTCCCTGACTACCGCACCTGTCACACGTCGAGCTCTCTATTTCATATTCTAGCAGTTTGTACGAGCTTTGCCCAGAACTCTTCACTAATACGTTTAGATCGTGAATATAATTTGAACTTTCCCCTTATTGATCCGTTTGATTGTAACAAATTAACATTTAAAATGCGCGTTTTAAAACAAACTTTTTTGTCTTATATTTAGTTTCTATAATAAAATCTTATTTTATCTCAAACTCTTAATATTTTTGACACTTGTGCAATAATATTTACACACATGTCCGACCTCATTCCATTATAACATCCACTCACCCACCCTCTCACACATTTACACTCTTACACAAACACACTAGCATGTATTGTACGAATATTTCATGTATTTCTGTGGATATCTGTCATTGGTTTTATTCTCTGTATATTTTATTTGTTTTATTTTTTGTACATGTATTACTGTTGATATTCCTAATAAATAAAAAATAAAATAATAATAATTTGTAAACTGGGTATCTTTTTTTTACTTCTTAATTTGTTAATAACTGTTTCGTATTTATTTGTTTTAAAAACAATATTTTACTTATAATTCTACTCACATGTATGTATTTTAATGTATATGCAACTAATAAATTTTTTAATAAAAATATTTTTGAACAAACATGGAAACATAGATTTATTTTATTTATCTTTATACAAATTAAAATCATTACTTTTTAATCACTTATTTTTCTTATTACAAAAATGTACTAAGTGTTATACTCGTTTTACTGTTTATACATCGCCTCTGTTACTTCAATACTTTTTATATTTCAACTCATTATTTATTGTTAATTTGCTGCATACCTATGTTATAATTTCTTATCTAATTTTCCATTATTATTTCTTTATTATCTGCTGATTTTATTTTATGTATCTATATTTTCTATACTTGTGTATGAGTGTTTTGTTTCATTATAATTGTTTTTCAATATTGTTTTATACTTTGTCAAAGGCGCAAAGGTGCAAGGCGTAAAAGACACTAAGTGCCGTTTATTTCAACAAAATACATAATCAAATTCTTTTTTGTATTATAAAGCAAATAAATGTATGCGCTATTAATCCTTTGTTAAATAAAAGCATTCTAACTGTTGCGTGGATTGATTATTCACTCTGTTCATAAAAGTGCTATTTTCTCAGTTTTACTTTTCTATGGCTGGCTGTTTTCTGCATAACTACATTTAATTGTCGCCAAATTTATTATTTCTTCGTTTCCTTTCAACACAATCCGAGTCAGTATGCAATTCCAATACTATTCAATTTAAAATATCTAGAAACTTTAACCTCGCACGTTGAATGGGTTTGTAGAATTCTAGAAATTTTGGTAATTTTTAACCATGTAAAATATTTTTGTCCAAGTTTGCACTAACGTAATGGTCCATAAATTACGTAATACAACGCTTTTTAGCGAACCATAAATAATAAAATCTTCTAATTTTTTAACAACCTTAATTTTTAGAATTTGTTTATTTTACGATAAAAAATCGTGAATGATAAGCTACAAAGATTTGAGCGTATTAAAATATCTAAATTTGTTGCAACATAGAAGGAAAACATTTTCAAGAAGGAAATATGGAATGTTAGGCTTTTACAGGGCTTATGACCTGTTATTGGCATTGAGTAACACTCGCTATTCTGCCTACGCTTAAACATTTCCTCAAGTTTTCCATCTGTTGACTTTTAAACAATTTTCCAGTATTAATTCTTCTTGTACCGGTTAGCTTAATCAACAATGTTTAGAGTACGTCCAAATGTTTGCAGACAGGCCCAGCCTGTGAGGCCTCATCCAATGAGGTTATTGTCTTTTTTTGACCTCATAGAGTTAGGGGTACGTCATTATGTTTTTGGAATATGTAAGTATCTTTGAATGAATAAATAAATAAACATTTAGATCTAAAGATTTTGCAACAGAGAGGGAAATCCGGCTGAACCAATACTCCTAGTAGGTGAAATGGTCCAGCCAGATAAATCTCACCCACATGATAAAGGTTTCCGATCTTTTACTTTAAAAGCCAACAGATGGGAGAGTTGAGGAAATTGGAGGTTTAAACATAGGAGGAATGGTGAATGTTACAAAGTATGCAAAGTGGCCACTTAAACGAGCAAACGTCAGGTCATAAGCCCTGTAAATGCCTCAATTTCCATATTCCCTTCTCGAAAATGTTTTCCCTCTCTCATGCAATAAATTTATATCTAAATAACTGACTAAGGAGAAAATCCAGCCTGTCTACAAACATTTGGACACACTCAAATATTTTTAAAACTATGTAGTGCATATGAGTGTGTATTGTTATTTTCATATAAAAATAAGTTTTATAGTTTTAACAGCTTTTTTAACCATATAGATATCTATCATACAGGATTACAATTATTTAAAAATAGTGTATTGAAAACTTTTGAATAAAACTCCCGTTGGTCCCTTTTTCTCTTATATCACTCAAATTACATACATTCATATTATTATTATAACTCAAATTTCTCTTTTGAAATTTTGTATGACTTCTCTTGGTTTAAAATCTTCTCCTTATATTGCTTTTTCAAATTTTAAAGATTGCTTGCTATACTTGTTATTCCATCTTTATTTTTTCTTTTTTCTCTGCTGCCATTGGCATGTTTTTATACTTTTAAACTACTTTTAATTACTTATATTATATATGTTAATAAAATCAATATATTGCTGCTCTTCCTATAATGTGTCATTAATTTTGAACATGTCTTTTAAATTGACCTGAATTTAGTGTCTTATATTTCACTTAAAGATTCTTCTCATCGTTTCTTTGAATCCCTTAAAATAAATATGTGTTTATGTTTTTCCTTTTTTTTTAAAAATGTTATTACTATTTTATTTTATTTTTACATCTGAGCATGTTTTTCATTCTTTATTTCCATTCTTAATTTTTAATTACTCTTACAAATTTTCTTTATTTTTAATATTATTTCTATTTGTAAATACTCACTACAAACTACAAACCTTAAAATATCTTTTTTTCACATAAATTTTAATTTTTAAACAACTTTCATTTATGTTTTCTTTTTCCTTCTCTTTTTTATACTTTCATAATTAACCTTACATATAATTGCTTTTTAATATGGAAACTTCACTGGTCCATTAGAATTAAGTCTAATTGTGTAAAATGTTAAACTTTGTAACTGTACTGTATGTTTTCTGAATAAAAGAAAATAAAAAATAAAATAAATAAAAAATGCCTTAAATTACAATGACGGCCTTACATTGTTGGCCTCGTGGTGTAATGATCAACGCGTTTGCCTACCGTGCAAGAGGTCTCGGGTTCGATCCCCGACATAGTTGATATGAAATATTTATTTTTATTTATTTTATTTATTTATTTACTTACACCTTTTTATCAAAAATACAATTTTACGTTCACATTGCCCAGCTAACCCTTGTACCAACCCCGTTCCAAGCTAGGCAATTACATTCTAATATATGATCATAGTTAACAAATTAATGGAGAGCACAGACAAATAAAATATAAACTTACTCGTATACACATTTTGAAAAATATACATACACATATATACACTACACACATGTATATATACACACATATATTCACATGTACATACACAAACACATACATACACCCATGCGCATGTACATACATACATTCATAAAACATAGACATTTTTTTTATAATGCTTAACTGTCATCTAACATCTGTAAATATATTTTTTAATTATTCTTTATTTTCATATTTTATTTTCGACATCCAGTAAGAATCTCCAATTCGTGGTATGCATCAACTTTTCTGGTGGGTGTTTTCACATTAGAATATTGTATAGTCCCTGGACTGGTACCAAAGGCGTTAGACTGATCATCTTACCTAACAAAAATGATCAAGATATACTGCGATTGGTGTACCAATGCAGTACCCTATGCACCATTAGAAAGGGAGTGATGGTGATGATGAATACACATTTATTGATCAAGAATATATACCATTATTTGTACACCTAAAACAATCTAATATTAAAATGTAATTTGTGGTACGCATTTTAGTCATTTTGATTACATAATGAACACAAATTATAATTTAAAATGCATTCGTGTAAAATTAAATTAATGTATTTATTACATTTTCTTAACTCATGGTTTTTTTTCATATAAACAACCCTTTAATCTAACAGAGATTTTTAAAAAGGATTGCACATTTGGTCAAAATTTAATGTAACCTTTTTTAAATCACCATCTTGTAGATTTAAAACGCGTGAGTTATGTGAACGCGCCAGCTTTTGTCAATCGATATTTTCTTCTATTGGAGAATAATTCATCTTGCCTAAGGAAACGCATCAAGATACTTTACTAGTTACATAAGAAAATTACGAAGATTTTTTTCGTATTTATTGAAGCTTTCCAAGCAGCCATGTATTTTTTTTTTAAATGTCAAACATAATCTGTAACATTCACCCATAGAAGTAAGAATAGTCCAGAAGGAGCGTAGAATCATATTTGAATACATCGGACTGTGTCCAAAAATCCCCCCACTATGCCCCACTTTCACCGCGCGCATTCATGATGTCGCCGCGTAAAATTGAACGATGGGAAAAAATATAATCATAACACAAATGCAAGGTAAAAAAAAAAAGCAATCTGTTAATTTCTCTAAAATTTTATTGTGCATGTGGAAATATTGATTGACAAAACAGAGTAGATAAGTAAAGGGTCATTTAATAAGAGTAATTGAATTAATGAACTTTGAACTTAAAATATAAAACAAATTTTATCCAACATTATTATTACTTAACACGATATTTTTATATTGTGTTAAATAATATTTGATGTTTTAAAGATACTGTCGGTCAAATGTCCACCACAGAGTTGTTTAATCCGAGGTCCAATTTTCATTGGTTTTCTCATTAGATGTAGAACGTTGGGTAAAAAAATTACTGCTCTGGCAACACTAACGAAATGTTCATTATCTTTTCATCGACAATCTGACGGATGGAAAAATAATTCTATTTTCAAGTAATGTATTTCTACACTTTAAAAGGACACAACACGGCATAGTTGAATTCAAATCAGGAGTTGCGTACTGAGCGACGTCTACAAAGAAACTAATGGGTTGAAACGTTAAACGACTCATTTATGAGTAGTTTATTCGCCTTCTATTTTATGCTCGTATGCGGTTTCTGGACTATTCTTAATTCTATGCATTCACCATATTTTTACTATTTATTTTTTAACATGGATACTGAAATATTCGAAATTTTTCGTTTTGATTTATCTATAATAAACATTTATCTTTAAAAAACTGAGTATTTGTTTAGTGTCCAAAGTAGGTACTTATGTTAAAAATGATGAGGTCGTATACCTACTTCAAAAATGAGTTATCTCAAAACCAATATGTTATGACTCACATATTTTGTCCCCGCGTTTTCAAATCTGTTCAGCATTGTACTCTAGCGTCGAAATATGTATGCAATTCGGAAGAAGAAAATTCTAATACAGATAGCCGACATAGCTACATTAAACTTAGCAAATCTAAATAATCACTTCACATTACATACATTGTCATTGTTAAATTTAATCAATTTTTTCTACTGAAATTTTAGTTTACCTTTAGTTTAAAATCTTCTCCTTGTATTGCTTTTTTAAATATTATCTATACCTGTTATTCTTTCTCTTTTTTCTGCTGCATTCACATGTTTTTATACTTTTAAACTACTTTTAATTACTTATAATTGTATATGTATATAAAATCAATATATTGCTGCTCTTACTATGTGTCATTAATTTTGAAGATGTTTTTAAATTGACTTAAATTTATTTTCTTGTTTAAAGATTTTTTAAAGATTCGTCTCATCGTTTCTTTGAATCCCTTAAAATATGTATGTGTATTTTTATGTTTTTCCTTTTTAAAAAATGTTATTATTATTTTATTTTATTTTTACATCTGAGCATGTTTTTTATTTTTTATTTTAATTCTTAACTTTTAATAACTTGTACAAATTTTCTTCATTTTTTTACTTTAATTTTAATTTTTAAACAACCTTTATTTATGTTTTTTTCCTTCCCTTTTTTGTACTTTAATTAATAACCTTACATATAATTACTTCATAATATGGAAACTTCGCTGATCCATTAGATTTAAGTCTAAATGTGTAAAATATAAAACTTTGTAACTGTACTGTATTTTTTCTAAATAAAAGAAAAAAAATAGATATATATATAAAATTTTGTAAAAGCTATTTTAGTCAATAAAGATTACGGTATTTGCCTATTTTACATAAAATATTTATCATACTATCTTTTTTTACATTTATTTATTTATTTATTAATGACAAAATACAAAGTTTTTAAACTTTACATATTATATATTTTATTTGTACGAAATATCCCCAATCAACAAAAGTTCTGATATGAGGGAATATTATACATAATAACACAATAGCTTAAATAAAAATTCGATAAAATAGCATCACATATCACTCGTCACACGGGTTGTAAGAACTGTTTTATTTAGGTGTTTTTTAAGTACGTATATGTTTTGTATATTTTTTAGATCATTAGAAAGTGAATTGTAAAAAATTATTTATGTATCCAAAAAACTGTTTCTTTTTCTGTTGGTCCTAGATTGTTCGCAAGTTAAATTATTTGATGCTCTTGTATTTATTTTATGTATGTTGTAGTTAAAATTAAATGTAATATTTGTCTTTATTTTATTATTTTTCATCTTAAACTTTATTTTTATTTTTTCTGTGTAGATCAATTCCTCTAGATTGAGCATTTTCATCTTTGTTTGAGCATCTTTGATTGAGCATCTTTCTTGTAACTCCCAGGTAGGACATGGTTTTAACAGGCGTATCGTTAACTTTAACAATAAATGAAATCAACACATTTATGTCTATTATGATTATTTTATTTTATTTTGGAAACCAACAGTTTTACATACATATTTCAAGTAAACAAACAGATTTAGTGGATAAACTCAGAACCAATAACAGATTTCCACGAAGTATATAAAGTAGTAAAGAAAATATATTACATATAAAAATGTTATTTTCATGTTTATATTTTTTTAATAATCAAAGTAAATAGTTTTTTTTTAAAGAACATTAAGTCATTGTAAATTGGGCGGAATTAGGACAAGGCTGAAGAGAGGATAAGGGAGATCCACATATTTATTATTATAATGTCTACTAAGTAAAATAATGCATTTTTAATGTCAATTTTTAATCTGACAGAGTGATGTTGGTGTAGTCTATGTCTTTAAATTTTATATTGTACACTGAAAAAGTCCTACGAAAAAAGTATTTTTTACATACGATGTTTTACTTATTGGTACATGAAACAGGTGGTATTTAAAATTAAAATAGCATAAATATAAGAAAAGTGATGCCAAATATGTGATTTGAAACAAAAACAATCACTTACACATAAAAAATGGTGTCGTTAATTTAAAAAACCGTAATGGAAGAATTTAGTAGGACACAGGAAAAAACCAAGGTACAAATAAATACAAAATGCCCATAAACAGACCGATAATACTTAAACTTTTTGAATCTCCCAATGATCGTCTTCTTTTTCAAAACAATATTAATTGTTTTAATGAATAGTGCGACATCAATTATTGTCTTTAACTTAACATTGACAAATGTAAAATAATATATTTCTCGCGACGAAAAAAGTCTATCCAATTCAACTACAGACTAAAAAATATTTCCCTTTCAATGGTTTCGTCAATAAAGGATCTTGGCATTACTTTAGAAAGTAAACTCTCCTATCGTGAACACATTGATAATATTGTAAACAAATCTCTCAAACTTCTCGGTTTTATCAATAGAATGACGACGGATTTAAAAAATATTTATGGTTGCTCGGATTACAAAGGGGTAATAATTTATATTTTGAAATAGAGCAATCTCTTAATTTGTCTTCATTGGAGAGACGTAGAACTGAGATGGACCTTGTATGCATTTTCAAAATACTTAATGCAATAATGTTGCAATAAATTTCTTTTCATATTCTCAACCATATCACCAGAAGTCAACATCTACTATTTATTAAATCTTCTAAGAGCAACGTTTGTTTTTATGCCCCAATGTCCAGAATGTGTAGATTATTCTATTCAAGACACTACTTGGAATTCTTTGGAATAGATCTTTCGGCTTTTCGTAGATCTCTTCACGACGAAAACAGTGTCGAATGAAGTTGGATTAGCATGGTTGAGCTCGAAGTTTTATGTCTTTCGTTTCTATGAATATATTGTTTACCATTATTGTATTGCCCTTGATGTCTTCGCTACATAGTTTTATGTTATTTTTGTTCTGTTTCTTGTATTAATATTTCTTTGCGTAACTGTTGTAATTGGCTAAGGCCGTATATAAAATAAATAAAATAAAATAAAAACAATAGTTAATTATTATTCAAACTGGAACAAGTAAAATCGATGCACCATGATACTGTCGTATTGAAATATAGTTTGGAGCCGCACTGTTTCCTTATTGGAATACGCCCAACTCCACCACACTCAAAGTAATCTTGGCATGCTGTCGGGACATAGAAATATCCTGAAGCTTTACATTTTCCATCGGCGTCTGCAGCTTCAGGCGGATGAACTCGGTCAATGCAAATAGTCCCATTGTGTACCTGATCACCGCCACAAGCAAATATCTGAGGATGATACTCGTCAGGAGACCTCAGACACACGTAATACAAACTAGGATTCAATTTCAAAGTACCCGTTTGGCCTGGACGAGAACATGCTGGCGTCACTGGAGGACACGTGTTGTTCACAAATGGCAAACGACACAGCGTGGTCAAAGGATCAAAGTAAAACCCTTTCGGACATTTCATAGGTATAGAAAATTTAGATACTTCAGTAGATCCGTCTAATTTCCTACAAATATGATACGACGCACAGTTAAGCGGGTCGGGAAAAATGCCGACTTGATGGCAAGTAAATTCATAGCTGCTTTGATTGTCGCACAGTTCATTTATTTCTGATGAACAATTTCCTATAGTCGGTAGACAAGTTTTTCCAGCTTCGCAGGTGTACATGTCATCTTGAATCCACGTTCCTCCGGGAATTTGTACGCAGTATGACACTTGATTGCATGTCCTGCACATTTGTCCCGGTTTCGTGCAACTGGCTTGAAAATCACGAGACCATGGTGATTTGATTCCGCGAATCGATTCTTGCGATACCTGTTAACAGAATAAGGTAGTTTTGATTTGATGATAAATAATGGATTTATTTTTGTTCATTTTCAAAGATATTAGGTAGATATCGATACTAATATACTGAAATCAGTTAAATGCTTTTCAACCGATGTTTAGAGGAAGAATACACTCCTCCAGACTGGAGAAGGGCCTTTGTTATGCCTCCATACAAGGGAAAAGGTTCAAGGGTGGAATGCGGAAATTATAGGGCAATCAGCGTTTTGAGCGCTCTTGGCAAAATTTATGAAAGAATACTGATTGAGAGAGTAAGAAAAGTTACTAAGTGTGGGATATTCAGAGCGGTTTTATGAATGGAAGAGGATGTATAGATCGAATCTTTGCTTTACGAAAAATGACAGAGAAATTTCTTGCTAAAAACCAAAAGCTTTTCTGTGCATTTGTCGATCTGCAAAAAGCGTTTGATAGAGTTGACAGATAAAAATTATGGAAGGTGTTATCGGAGTACGGAGTGAGCAGAAATCTGACACGAGCTATTGCTTCTCAGTATAAAGACAGCACAGCATGTGTTAGGGTAAACGGATAATACACATCGTGGTTTGACATATATAAAGGAGTGGAGCAGGGATGTGTGATGTCACCGTGGCTGTTCAACGTGTATATCGATAACTGCATGAAAGAACTGAAAGGCTTAAGAATGGGAGCAAAAATGGGTGATTTAAATGTCAATTGTCTTTTGCATGCTGACGATGCCGCACTTCTTGCTAACAACAAAGAGGAACTGCAATTCTTTGTAACAAAGGTCTACGATGTATGCAAGGAAAGCGATTTGCTGATGAACGTCAATAAATCGAATGTGATGGTTTTTGAAAGAAATGAAAGTATGACTAAATGTGAAATCTCTGTGAATGGAGATATACTAAACCAAGTAGAGGAATCTATGTATCTGAGAAGTATGTTTACTAGGAATGGAATGACTGAGAAAGATATTGAAAGGAGGGTGAGTGCCGGGAACTGAGTCCTGGTCCCGTCCCTGATGTATGGGAGCGAAGTATGGACTTGGAAAAACAGGGATGAAAGTAGGCTGAATGCTGTCGAAATGCGATCTCTCAGGCGAATGTGTGGTAAAACTATGTACGATAGATGCACAAATATTGAGATCCATACATTATGTTAGGCTGAGACAAGCATTATCGACAAAATTCAGAAAGGAGCTCTGCGCTGGTTTGGACATGTAGAACGAATGGACAGCGTAAGAACGGCTAAGAATATTTACAATGCGAATTTTGATGGATGCAGAAATAGAGGAAGACCGAGAAAGACATGGCATGACCAAATCCAACAAATACTTGAAGATGGGCATGTCAAAAGTCGGAATAATCGGCGCGCGTACATGAGAAGATGTATGAATGTAGAGGAAGCGAGATATATAGTGTTGTGGGGTTCTATCCTCTCTGCCTAACCTTACGGGGAAACGGCGTGATGGTTTGTTGTTGTTGTTGTTAAATCAGTTATTTTCTCTATTTATATAATATATTTTATATTAACTTACACTGAGGGATAGGAACCCAATAAAGGAGAGAACAAATAGTTTAAAAACCATCGTCAGCTTGACCGTTCAATAGACTATTAAACATCATTGAAAAATTTATTTTAAAAAGTTGTTTATCTTAATCAATCAAAATGATAAGTTATTTATTTATAAAACCCATTAACAAGAAAAACAACTACTTTCCTCAAGCAGGGCAGTTCAAGATAATGTTTTATTTATTTATTTATTTATTTTGTTCGTTAACGCCCAAAAGGCATTTACAAAAAATAAAAATAAAATACATGCTAACATACAATAAACACAGAATATACAGAAAAAATGCTCATGCTCCTCGCGCTGCCGCCCTGTCGCCCGATGTTGCCCTCTCCGCCCACGCACTGCTCTACTCGCGCAATTAACCGCACTTGTCATTTGCCTTTGCTATACAATGGACGATGAAACTGTGGCAGCGTGCGCGCTATACATTTTTAGTACACCTAATTATATCAATGCATATTAATATGGAATAATAGAATATTTTAATGTTTTTTATTTCTTCTTTTAATTACTATAAAATAAAAAAGTACCTTATAATCTTTTACAGAATATTTTCTTTTATTTTTCTTATATAACACAAAAATACTATACCTGTCTATTTATTATGGGAGCAAAAATTCATAATCATTTCTTATATACCCACGAACAGGCCATGCCTTTGTGGGATTTTTGTTTACTATTTTTACTGTTAATATGTATTTCATTGCTATGTAATTATCCTTAATTTTTTTAATACTTTGTTTCACCTCTTGTGTATATTGTAAAAAAAAACAAAAGTGTCATGCAAAGAATCGCGCTCATATTGCCGATCCTTTGATTCGCGCTCAAAAACCGACAAAATAGAGAGCAGTGGGCACGACGAGAAGCATGACGTGCGGCATGACGAGTAATTTTGCCACACTACGTCTCTGCCTCCTTTCCTCGCTACTTCCCATGACACTCGTCGAGTGTGTGGCAGACCCATTAATTGTTTTGTAAATCGCTGTTTCTCTCTTGCGTCCGATTGCTGTCTCTCTCGCTGTCACGTCAAACGTAAAAAAATATTTTTGGCGGAATTTGAACATTTCACGCATGTTTTTAATTACTTCCCTTATTTCGACATTCCACCAAGTAGTGTCTCGTTGGACATGGAGACCACCATTTGAGACGCCTAGTATGCTATTTGCATGTTCCTGACCAAGTTTCTCAAGGTCTCTCCACATATTATCAGGCTTTTAGTCACTCTTCATGTCTCCCTAGATGTATGACTTGACTTCTTTGATAAACTGTTTCCCCTTTTGATAAACTGTAAAGCTCGCTATATTTGATATGCTCAGATTTATCTCTGCGTGTCTTCATTGGCTAAGGTAAGCTCATAACTACCACAAACAGTCTGTGTTGTGATGTGAAAGATTCACCAACGTCGAAAGAGTCATCAACGTAAATGTTTTAAAATATTTACGTATGCAGATTAGCGGTGGCCATCCGGTCGATTGCTGCTATTAGGCATGTCGATCGCAACAAGGCTTGATAAAATAAATTGAGCGGTTGGTCGAATTTCAGTTAGGTGTCCATTCAGTAATGATAGTATCCCATTTTTGGTCATACCGTATTATGAGATTGCAAAAACGGTGATTCAGGGTGTAAATAAAGACTCTCTCACTAATATTGGCCATACCTTCAATCGTGACGTCCACCAGTACGCGACAGAGTCAAAATATTCACGTACCTGGATCACGCACGACAAGGTATGGTCTAAGGTATCTGCTGTACCTTGCTTGTAGTGAATACAACAGGCTACCGGAGTCCTATGGAACGCCAAAAAATGACTATATTCATTAAAAAAAATACTTGACTTTATTGATAATTTGAGGAGGTACGTGGAAGTTAAAATATAGTTTTAAGTTCTTCTTTTTCCTCGGATATTTCTTTCTTACTATATGGCGGCCTTCGTGGTGTAGTGGTCAAGGCGCTTGACTCACACACGGAGGGTTCCGGGTTCGATTCCCGGTGAGAACACAAAAATTAAATGTGATTTTTCTCAAGCCTGGGTGTTCTGTGATGAAATTCACCACTGTAATTGGGCCTCCTGGCCTGTTGAGGTGCAAAAAAAAATGTAATTGTAAAAAAAAAAAATGTAATTGTTTTAATTTTTTTTGTATTATATACTTGCTTGCTACCTTATTTCAGTTTTATGTACATATTATTACTTGTTACTATAATATTATTATTACCATACCTTTTTGTAAATATTATTCTGTCCCAAAATGAGTTTGTTGTAACTCCTGGGAGTACAAAAAAATCCATTTGTATGATTTAATAAAAATAAAAAAAAAATAAGGACACTTGAAAATGTTCCATAAAACTTGCAGAGATGTTTTAGATGGATCATATTTTACTGGAAAATGAAATTCTTACTCCGCGCTGCAAAATATTTCTGAAAGCAAGGTCGGGCTCTGGTCTAAATTTCTGGACGTTGGTTTCCAACTACGAATATACTTTTTTTTATGTGCTGAACTATTTTTTTTATTTTTTATTAATAAATTTCATAAAAGGTACATGTATTTTTTATTCTATACATATCTACTTTTACACATCTCGTAAATGTTATCACTGTAACTCTCCAAAAAAGATACTAACTTTTGTGCTTGGAGAGTAACTTACACTTTGTAGTTGTTTATTGTTTACTATAAGAGTTTATGTAATTTTAAATACGAGTACATGAGAAAAAAATAAAAACATAGGAAATTTTAAAAAAAACATAAAACAATAATACATTCATACTAATTAAAATTTAATGTAGTTTTTACAAGTGTTCAAAAAATTTCTTTGGATTTACTTAAAATTTATTTATTGATACATTATTTAAAACATTTAAGTTTGTAAGTGAAAATTCTTGATGGAAGTTCATTGTAATTTATTATATAAATAAAACACGAGTGATACTTTAATCCACAAATTTGGAATATCCAGTGACCGGTTTCATCGCTTTCGCGACATCTTCGAGACTGGTATATTTATTAAAAAGTTAAATGTATTTATACAGAACAGAGGTAAGGATACATAATTCAAAGTTATATGTAAGTAAATTAAATAAAGTTATTTTTATCTTAAGGATCATTATCGACAAATTTTCTATGGGTTAACAAATGAATGGATATAATGTTATTTTAATGAGTTTAAGTATTTTATTTTATTGTTGGTGTCCCATCCTTCGTGAGTGTGGTTTTGTAATGATTTCTGAAAAACAAGGGGTAAAAAGTCATTAGTAAAATTATATTACAATGGGTAAAGTAATGGAGAATGCACATGTGTTATCTGTTCATTAAGTAATTCTACGTCGGGTTTATTTTTTAATCTATTAATTTCGAGAATTTCTAATTTGTCAAGTTTATGGCCTTTGGGTGCAATATGAATTATTTTTACATTATTTTTTAATTCGAAGGAATGTTTGTTTCCTATTAAATGATTGGCAAAATTTGAATTATCTTTATTATTAGACCATGATTGTATGTGCTCTTTTATGCGTGTTTTAAAGGCTCTACCCGTTTGGCCTACGTAGCATGTATTTTTACAATCGTTACAATTAAGAAGGTAAGTTCCTGAGTTGGAAAACTTATCTTTTTTGTCTTTAGTATTTACTAACAAATTAGCTAAGGAATTATTATTATAAAAGGCTGCAGTGCATTTATTTTTATTTATTATTTGTCCAATTTTATCACTAGTTTTTCCAATATACGAAAGTTTTGCCCACCGCTTTCGGTCTTTATTATTATTGTTTTTTGGTGTCAAACTTTGGGTTAATTTATTGTTTACGAGACGCTTTTGTTTCTTTCTTATTAAGTTATCAACTAGTGTATTGTTATATCCGTTATTTATCGCGATAGATTTAATTATGTTTAACTCATTGTTATAATTATGTTTGTTAAGCGGTACGAATAACAGTCTATGAATTAAGGAGTGAAATACAGACAATTTATGTGAAATATGATGTCGCGAATTATTATGTATAATGTTATCACTATACGTTGGTTTCCTAAAAATATTGAAATGCATTTTGTTTGATTCTATATTTAACGTTAAGTCTAAGAAGTTGAGTTTTTCCCCTCCTAACTCCATTGTAAATTGGATTGACTTATTAACTGAGTTTAATTCTAAAAGGAACATGCGATGAAACCGGTCACTGGATATTCCAAATTTGTGGATTAAAGTATCACTCGTGTTTTATTTATATAATAAATGATACATTATTTTTAATAGTTTTTAGTTCATTGGGAAGATTATTATAATTTTTTACACCTTCGAAGACAAAGCTATTTTGACCATGACTTGCGTGGAATTTAGGAATTTTAATATTATGTTGGTATCTGAGTGACATTCATCTCAAATTCTTTTATTTTTTCATTTTTATATATTTGTATAATAGAATTTATTTTATAAAGTGTGTCTACTGTTTGTCTAGTGTGTCTACCTTAAATATTTTAAATAGACTTTCCGTATTGAATGTTGAGGGTTTCTTGTACTCGTGTTTTGGTTCAGCATGTTTATATGAATCAGAAAAGTTAATTCTGTTCTCCCACGACCCATGACAGACGCTTATGCGTAAGATTCTTTAAGATTGGCATTTCCAACTTAAAACCTGATTCGGCTACCCTAGCCAAAGATCCTCGCACTAAGTTGTTACTCAGATTTATTTTCAATTTGGTTCTGTTTTTATCCATTCAGTAAACGAATTCGAAAAATTGCGTATTTTGTTTTGTTTATCTAATCATATTGTATCTGTTATCACAAAAAACAAATCTATGGGAAAGTTCGTTTTAAAACTGATTAAATGATTAGTAGATTGTATGGACAGTGAAAAGTAGATCTCTGGTCTGATGATCAAGTTGGCCACTCCTGATAGATCATTAACGATTGCAATTTGATTTTAAAGATAACAGAAAAAAATACAAAATTAGTCGGAATTCGCACATCAGATTTTTAAAAAAAGATAACCGTCTTGCGAAACGTTTTTAATTGACACACGGAAAATGTTATCAATGCCAACTTCAAATATCATCCTCATACTCCTATCCACACAAAGTGGTGCATAGGGCACTGCATTTATAAACCAAATGCAGCGTTTTTCGATCATCTGTTACATGAAGGTAAAATGATAAGTCCTAGACTTCAGGTGCCAGCCCAGGAACAATGAAATGTTGCAAATTATACAACCGGTAAAATAAGTATTTATTTAAACATTGTATACTGTAACGTTGTAAAAAACAAGTCCAACGTACCCCGTTTTGAAAGCATTTTAGTACTGGATTATAATTAAGTTGCCTGACTTAGCGCCATCTGACGGCCGCGGTAGTAACTCATCCATACGAAATCCGTGCATTAGAAGTAGATTTCTTTCCATTTGAAAACTCGAGACGAAGAGTCCAATTGTCGCGCAAAGACTCAAAGAGAGGCGATCGCACATTTCAAAAATGTAGTCCTTCAAGAAAGGGAACGTTCAACGTAACGTAAGCCTATTTGTTTTAAATTTATTAACGAAATTCTTGTAGAGAGAGATATCATATTCTAATGAGATTGTATTTTATACAGGTTCCCTTTTTCTCTACCTTTTTCACCTTATTCTATTTTATTTACTCCACCTTTTATCTACCGTGTCTGACGATAAAGATTTTACAATGTAGTATATTTACTCCACGATTCGAATGGATCACTAATTATTACGAAGTTTATTCGTAAATACCTGGAAAAGTCGATGTCAGATTTTAAAGTTTTCTTCAAGATCATGAGACACAAATTTACAAATGCAAGGAAGCAGACGATCATTTACTGAATTAAAATGTCGACAAATAATCTTCTGGGAAATCATCAACTGAGCCAACCACGAGTAAAAATACATCAACCGAAGACATCGTAAATCGAGTTACATCTGCGGACTTTATTTTGTAAAATCAACATTATTTCATATCATCTCGAGAAGAAAACAATCAAGAATCTATTTCACTTGTCATTATTATTGTTACGAATATTTATTTCTTAGGTAAAATTATTGTCAACCACTAACTCATATTAGCTAGGCAGAATTCTGAATATTTATACAAACTAATCTTGGTACATTTGTAGAAAATTGCTTCTTTTATTAAAATTTTGTATTTCACTAACGGGTTGTTTATTTAATAAAATCCAGAACTTTAAGTCATATTTGTTCCATTTTACAGTAAGGTATTTCATGTATAACGTTTTTGATTCCGTTCATAAAATTAAATTTATACAACATAATCTTATTCTTTTGGAGAATTCTCATGTTCTTGCCGATTGAGCGAAACTGGTGAATGGTAAGTGTTTGTAGGTACTTTATTTGGTTATCTGCATTATTCTTCTTAATTCAAAAAAAATTGCCTTTTTGATTTTTGATAATCTATCTCTATAATTCAGTTTTCAACATTTTGGATAACTTCACTTTAAAGTTTAGTTTACCGGTGTAAAAAAAATTAATAATAACTATGTTTTATTTGAATCTTACTATGCCTTATATTATAATCACAATATAATGTATGTATTATGTCTTAATAGTGTATTATGTTAACTATGTAACTTTATTTTTAAATTTTAAAAATGTTATATTTGAAAAAATGATAATTATGTTTAATGTGTAACTTTTTCTTATTATGTATAATGTAAAAGCCCCATGGGCGTCAACAGAGAGAAAAAAAAAAATAATAATGTCGCCCACCTGGGACCAAATAATTTATTTCAACCTACACTGACCGTTACAATACACATACTGTTTTTTTAACTAAAACTGGCGCGTTCGCAAAACTCACACAAACGCATTTAAAATCTACAGGATGTTGATTTAAAAAAAAGGATTTATAATTTTTTTACAAATGTGCTATCTTTTTTGTTATCAATAAGTATGTACACATATTTTATAATTATAATTGTAATTAACACAAAATATAAAATAAAAAATATGCGTGTTTAAAAATAAATCAGACATTTTCTTTAGTGATTGTTTTTTGTCGCTCTAATCCAAAGGAGATTTTTAAAAACATTTAATATAATATCAAGATTTTTAAAATCAATATTCTGTACATTAAAATTGTTTTTGTCGAAGTTTTGCGAAAGCGCCAGCACTAGATAATCAACCTATATATGATTTGATTAAATGAAAATATGCATTTATAAACCAGTGTTTTATTAAAAACACTGGTTTATAAATTATGGATCACCATATCTTATTACATATACATCGAATACATATTATTATATTTTTACTATTAAGAATCGCAGCGAAATTCAGACGAACGCAGAAGCATCTTGTGTTTATTTTATTACCATATCATTAGCAACTAACAAAGCAATTGTTGTCTTTGTCACGCTTATAAGCGCGTCCACCAGTAGGTATTATGAATAAAGATTTGAAGTTAGGGCGAAGCGCGGAAGAGAGTGCGGGGGGCGTAGAATTGTTCGCGCTTAACTGTTTTAAAACAGCAGTTACATTTTTTTTACCACCTCTGGTGTGTACGTGTATGTATGTGTGTATGTATGTATGTATATATATTTGTATGTATATATTTGTATGTATATATATATATGTATATATACATATATGCATATATGTGTGTGTATATGTGCATATATGCATGTATATATGTTTGTATGTATATATATTATGTATACAGGATGTTCATTAAACCCTGTCACATCCACGATAATCAGTATGAGCAAGAAGACATATTGGCACATTAAAATAAATTTTTAGAACGAATATTTTTTTTTTTTTTTAAATATCAAAAAAAGCAAATGGTTGCTTACTTCTGCAGAGGAGAAATGAGGGGGAGGGGAGGGTCTGATACACCACCGACCGCGCGGCCACGCCCCTCTCGCTTCTACCCTGCAGAAGTAGGCAACCATTTGTTTTTTTAAATATTTTATTTTTAAAAAAAATCTTTGTTCTAAATTTTTTTTTTAATTCTTACACTCTCTTCTTGCCCATACTGATAATTGTGGTTTCGGATGTGACAGGGTTTAAAGAACACCCTATATGTGCATTGTGCATGTATCAATATGTGTATACTAGTAAGTTTATATTTTATTTGCCAGTTCTTTCTTTCAATTTGTAAATAATAATTATGTATTAGAATGTAATTGCCTAGCTTGGGATGGGGTATGTACCCTTGTTAGCTGGGCAGAGTGTACAAAAAATGTATGTAATATTATCATATGTATAAATAAATAAATAAATATGAAAGGTAATAAAACATGTAAGATAAATATTTATATTATTTTATAACAAAATACTTCCATTTTATAAAACACAAAGTAAAATTATTGATTATTTCAATAGATCACAATATTGCATAATTTTTTTACTTACTTATAAATAAAACAAATAAATTCATGTTAACTATAGTCCTTAAAAAATTGCTCGATTAAAATGACAGCTGTCAAACTAATGTCAATAGTGATGGAAATTACTGATCACTGATCATGTACCGATCAAATCGATTTTATCAGTTTTTTCATGCAAACATGAAACTCTGTTTCCGAACATTGTTATAAAAATGCAAAAACAAGCCTATTATAGTGTGTTTAAGACAATTATTCACCAAAAAATAAGACATTTATACTTTTTTCATAAACAACATCAAATAAATTATTTTTTTATTCGATTAATTTACATTGATCAATTTGTCCCATCTCTAACACCTTTGCAAAATTATGTAACCTTGTAAGAACGTCGTTAATAATTAGGTTTAAATTAGTTTTTTTTTTAGTTTTAAAGCTGATTTAATATATTTATGTTTATAAAAGTACTTTCGAAACGACCCAAATTTTTACAGGACACGGAGCTATGAGAAGTTACCTATATAGGTTTAAATTAAGGAATGATGACTATTGTCCACGCGGTTATATTTCTTCACAGAGTATCAAACATCTGTTATTTCAGTGCCCATTTTTCAGTTTACAACGCCATAATATTGAAGCAGAATGCAGGAAAAACAGAATGTCCTTAACAGATGTCCACACTGTAGTTAAAAGTAGTTGTCACACGCCATTGTTCTTGAACTTTGCAACAATGGTGATTGGACTCATAAAGGTAATAAACCAAAATCAGTGATCGAACATCCCATTTCCAAGACAAACAAAAACGATTTTTTCAGAGTACCTTAGCCTTGTACATGACATGCTAAGGTACTCGGAAACTAAATAAGGCTACTATATACGCGGGTCCAAATATATATAAAAAAAATAAATTAAAAATATGTATATATTTATGTTGATTTATATGTCAAGCATTGTATTAAAAAAATAAATTATCATACCAGATACGAATGATTTTTCATGTGTCAATATATATCACTCTTAAAACGTCACTACAAAGTTATGTCGTCACTTTTGCTGACAACTGTCATTCTAATCAAGCTATATTTTAAGGACTATAGAAACAATCTCCCTAAACAAACTTCCTCAAACTGTAACAAAATAAAGTCATAATCAGGCCAATAGGGTATTAAAACATGAACTATATTCAAATGAATTTTTGCAGCAATCATTGCTGTGCGGTTTTTTAGTTTTCTCAAATAGTTTGAGACTTACATGCCCGAAGTAATTTGCACTTGTTATTGGTAAATAAGACGGGAGCGGACTATAGGAAATACTGTTTATATTATAATACTGTCTAATTTACCGAAAAAAATTGCTTTTTACTTTACTTAACAAATACAAAATAACACTTGACATAAAGACTGCAAAAGAAGTGATTACCTCAGTTGCTTTGTGCTTTGATAAGGGAAACTTATTTTGCTTTGATAAGGGAAACTTTACTATATTACATTCTGTAGTAGCTCAGAAACCCATTAGTAAGAAAATACATTATAAGCGGTTAAGAGCAAGGTGATATTTTTCTTATATTATGTCTAATGAATAACCACAAAGTAATTTACATATTACAACAGAGATGAAGAACATTTTGGAGAAGGTAATATAGAAGTCTAGGCATCTACAGGGCTTATGACCTGTCATTGTTGGCTGGTTTAAGTGGCCACTTTACACACTGTTTAACAATCACCATTCTCCCGTATTTTTTATATATATATATTTTTTAAATATTTATTTATTTTAACAATGCATACATAATTGTATTTTTGTTCGCGCAAAGCCGAGACTTATCTGCAGGTTACATGACTTTAAAATTTATAAAAGGTAAGTATATAGTTTAATAATAGATGAAGAATATAATATATAAAAGTGCACACTTAAGTCTCACTTGCTGTTAATAAGTTTTTTAATGTATGTAGGTTTTTTCCTCGTGATTTTCAACAGATATTAAATTAAAACAGTTTTGGTACTACACTCCCCCTTGTTTTATCTCCATAGTAGTTATTCTGTCATGGCATCGTCAGCTGCTGTGCGGATACTTGTCGGGTCACGATCTGGTGGGTTATTTTGGATTTAAAACTGGAATTGAGGAAATGATCTAAAGTTAAAGAGCTGAAACCTATATTTATGCGGGTGAGATTCATCTCATTGAATTATTTCACCCACACACTAGGCAATGCCTGAATTTTTTATTTTTTTAAATTTTTATACTTCTTCATGGACCGGATGGATTTATCAACACAACTTCACAAGCATCAACAGATAAAAGAATTAAATAAATATAGTGAATTTTACACAGTATGTAAAGTAGCCACTCAAACCAGCCAATTACAGGTCATAAGCCCTGTAGATGCCTAGAATTCTTTTTTTTTTTTTAATATTTGCGTTTTTATGATTTACCCAAATATTTAATTTTGAGGGCCATTTTCAACGAGTTGTAAATAACTCACTATTAGAAAATGGGAATCAAGTTGGGGTAAGGTGGGATTCGAACCAAGGACCTTTGGACCGCGAGTCCGAGACACTAGCCACGGGACCACAACCCGCCCGATTCAATATTACCTTTTCTAAAATGTTCATCTCTGTTGTGATACGTTAATATTAACAGCTCCACGGGGAGTTGAATCCATTCCTTGTCAACAAAAATTTGGACAAACTGAAAATATTGTTCACAAAGTTATCGCTTTAAATATAATTTGTTTCTCTATAACTCGTTTATTAAGATAAAGCTTGATTGACAACCCCTGTTTTCACTAGTATAGTGTAACATAATGATTTGTTCAGTCTCCCACCAGGCCTACGATGTCAGTCACAACAAAACCAGGATACTGGTTAAAAAATACAATAAAAACTATTTCTGGGAGAATGTTTTGATTATATTAAATGATAGTTATATTAAAAATAATTAAGCCGTCCATTTTCAAAATTCATTTAGCCCAGTTTTTATCAAAATTGAAGTATGCCATTTTATGGCTTATAAACGCTTCCGGGCCTAAGGGGGTATCTAAGGTCTCTTAAGTAATTTTCTTCTACAATCTACTGCAGTAGTAACTTTCTGCGTCAACAGATGGCAGCACTGCAGTCACTTGCAAAATGGCCGAAATCGATGTTCGTATTAGACAGTGTTCTGTGATTGAATTGTTAAATGCAGAAAGTGAAAAGACTGAAAAACAATGGATGTCAGCTCTGTTAGCCGATGGGTTTGTCGCTGTAATGAAACTGGAGCACAAATAAGACAGGGAAAGTTATGGCGACAGTGTTCTGGGATACAGAGGGTGTGATTATGGTATGAATTCTGTCCAATATGCCACAACCCTTAAAAAGCTCAAAGCACATCTTCCGTGAGTTCAGCCAACAAAAGCTATGGGGGATGTTTTTCTTTCACAAGACAATGCAAGACCAGTGAAGGGGTTATGAAAATTCGATGAGTAGACTTGCCTTATCCTCAAAGAGCCACTAAAAGAAGCTCATTGTGGGATTCACTTTGAAGATGAGGAGTCCAAGAAAACGTCCGTGCGTCAATGGTTTAGGAAGTAATTTTTACCGCAGTGGAATACATGCCCTTGATGGACCAAAACTGCGGAAATGGATGGAGATTATATTGAAAAGTGACAAATTAATTGTTAATAGTGTGGTTTTTTAACCTATATAATTGCATTTGATTTTTTGACAATTAAAAGGAGAAAAAAAATAAGAGGCATTATAAGTCTCTCCTTAAAAACTACTTTTGAAAATAAACAAACGATTAACATAAATATTTTGTCCCTTTAATACATTTCGAAAGTCTTTAATCATGTCCATAAAACAGTTACAAAAGCCATCTTGTCCATGATATTTTTTTTAGTGTTTTCTGATTATTTTTAAATAAACAAATAAATACGATGGTAACTGTACTGATATTTTTTGTGTGAGACGTCGGTTAAATTTTCTACGAAGGTTTAAAATAGGCACCTTTTAAATTACCCGAAAAACGAGACGTTTCACGCTCTATGAGACAAACGTTGGGCATGACATTTTCGCGCCATACTTGTACGCAATGTTTATTACAAGCGAGTCGGCGGGCATAACATGTGATGTCAAAATGGTGTGACACCAACTGCGAGCCGTTTTGTATGTTTTCATTTTCAAACCCGAAAATTATAAAAGAAAACTTGTTTTGAATACATTGATAGTTATATCATTAGAATTGTAAAAATCTGCTGTAAATATGAGAAATATTTTTAACGTTATTCCCGATTTGTGAAAATACCCTATTAATTATTTTTTTCATATTTTAGAAATATTTTGTTGGATACATACATTTTTTATTAGATTTGTATACACATTTTTTGTGAATGTATATCTCAGAACTTTAAAAATGGGCGGCTCAATTTGACTTAAATTTAAACACACAACCACAAAAAACAATATTTAATTAAATATAGCTATAATATGTGTACATAAATAAAGTATGCAAATGTTTGTACTATTCTTAACAAATTCAAATAATTATAGGAGTTAAATTATAAATTTAACAAAATCTGTTAAAAATTCAGTTACACAATTTATTTTTTATGAAATAAAAATAAATGTTTGAATTCTTACAATGAACTAAGTCGTGGTAAAGCAGGGTTCGAACCACGGACCGGAGTCCGCGACACTTCCACGAAACCACAACCCATCTCGTCAATTGATTGTCATTTAAAAATAAGCAAAATTTAAGTTTGTACACTTTGTGGTGATTTCTCATGGCAAATCTTATAAAAAACAATATTTGCATTTTTACAAGACTTTTCTTAAATCTGAGGATATCTGACAAGTTAAGAAACTAGTCATATGTAAAAGTGCTAGAAAAAGTTTCGCTGTGGTGGGGATTGAACTTAAAACTTCTCGCTAAAGTCCACAACACTACCACAAAAATGTATTTTTTAAAAAATTGAATTTTGTAAATCCATTCTGTAAGTGAATTTAATAAAAATTATGATCAATTTTGTGCAGATATTTTGAATTCATTAGTAAAAAATTTAACATATTAAAAACAATATTTGCATGTGCATCGTATGTGATTTGCTTTACCTTTCTTTAAATAAATATTAGCGTTCTTATAATATACCCAAATATTTTTATTTTGGTGACCATTTTCACTGAGTTGTAAATAACTCACTATTAGAAAATGGAAATCAAGTTGGGGTAGAGTGGGGTTCGAACCTCGGACCTCTCATCCGCGAGTCCGCAACACTAGCCACGGGACCACAACCTGATATAAAAATTGATGAAGGCAACGCAATATTTGTTATATCTAAGGTGTAACTACTAAAGAAATACCAAATCTGTTTATTGTACATCAGTGAAGAATGGGTCCAATTCGATCTATGTATTAATTACATAAGAATATAAATAAAATATAAGTATTAGAAAATGGAATGTGTTAACATTTTTCGAAATATATACCTCTTTGTAGAATAGTACGCATATTGGTTTCAGCCATCATATTCATATAAAAAAAATACATACAAAAATCATTTGATTTAGAGAGACAATCATAGGGATTTTCATTTGTCAAAATGTGTGCAAACAATAAAGAATTTAATATTTATTTATAAAACCAAACATTGTCAACTGAATCAAACAGTACTTTTAAACTAGAAAGGTATCTTATAAAATCTAAAAACAAAAACAACAACAAAAAAAAGACAGTATGGTAATGAAGTCAAAACAATAATGCTAAAAGATGATACTTAGGCTCTTTCCACCGACCAATTAAATTGGCAACTCTACGACTCAATTCTCAGGTGAATTTGTAAAAATAAAAAAGTAATATGATTATTATCGATCAACAACAACAAACTATCACACTTTCCAGTGAGGGTAGGCAGAGTAGAAAGAATTCCACATCACTCTGTCTTCGCATTAGGCGTAGGTAACTCAATTTTGAACCGGTTAAAAGACAGTTCAGCTCAAATTTCACAGCAGCTTTCAGACAGCTCACAGCGATGCATCGTGAGTTTTGTTTGAATCGTACGTTGCAAAAAATTAAATTTCAGGTCAGCTGACTCAGCGCGTTAGAGGTGAGCTGAACAATGCGACCTGTATCGTTTGGCTCACTCGCGCCTGAGCTCGTGACTCGCGACAGTCGCGTGAAATAATGTGAGCTGATCAGCGAGCCGGTTCAGAACTCCAAAAATAATCTTGAGTTACTCATGTTTACTTCGCATACAGAGCTCACTGAAGAAGCGAACATGAGTTCTCGTTCTGAGATGAGGCAGATACACAAAAATTCAATGTATGTTGACAAAACATGCCGTCTTTATAAAGATATGTAAAGGAAGTTTTAAAAATATTTCAGTAGAATTAAATCAATTTGATTAAAATAAACCTTCATGTACCCACAAGGACCACCAGACACCAACACATGTTCCAGTGTGAGTACAATAGCACAAACTTCACCCACCATTCTCCCCTCCCCTAGTGAGCATTCACAGAACAGCTAATAATTATGCTGAGCTGTTGGATTTGCTCCACGCCACTTCTGCTGCAATCAAATCAGCTTTCTATTTATTTATTTGTTTAAATATACGCCCAATGGGCATTCAGGACACATTTATACATAGAAAATTATTATAAAGGAAAGTAGAAAGACACATTGTATATAGTAGACTTGGTGGGAGTGGGAGCGGGAGAGAGGTGTTTATAATTGAATTTGATTCAGTGATCGTTTGAAAGAGGATAACTTGTTATCAAAGAAATCAAAACTGGTATGTTTGTTGGCAGACCTAAGAATTCTGGGCATAGGGGAATGAAAACCATAGTTAGTTCTATGGTTATCGGTATGAAAGAGTAAGTTTTGTCTGAGGTTTCTAGTTGAGATATTTAATTTTATTGAGCTAAGTTGTTCAGGCGCATCGAAGAGTGAGTTGAGAATTTTAAATAGGACTAGAAGGTCGGATTTATTTCGACGGTCTTGAAGAGAAGATATATTTAAGTTAGTTTCTAACTCATTATACATATATTGAATAGAATGGCCATCTCCTCAATTCTCCTCTTTTTAATGTGTTTCTCTACTCATTTTCACTTTATTTCCTTTTTCTTTTTTTAGAATTAATAACATGTTTAGTGCAATAGTTATGATTTGATTTTATGTTATTTTCTATAATGCTTTATGTACTTTTAACTGTATATTGTAAGAGCCCTCTGGGGGTTTATTTTAAAGTTTAAAATGATCTTCTTGACACCTTATAGCTATTAGTTTTCTTACGTTTTAACCCAGCGATTACTGTTACGGCCGAATGTAATTTTATTTGTTTTTTTACACCACAACTGGCAAGAAGGCTCAATTACAGTGGTGCATTACATCATGAACACCCGGGCTTGAGAAAAATCACATTTGAATTTTAGTGCTCTCACCTGATATGAATATTGTAAAACAATTGAGTCGTAGAGTTACAAAACCCATAGTGAATTAATTATGATTTGAATAAAATATTTATGAAGTAGAAAAAACCACCAGTAGCGTAAATTAAGTGCAAGCAATGCTTTGTCAACCCCCTAGAGAGCGTTCAGAATCACACTGCAGAGCAGGTTTTCAATTCATCAATTCAAGTATTTTTTATATATGTAATATGTACATCAATTTTGATAAACTCCCTAGGGCACATATGGGCAACCTCAAACCTATATGACTTTTAGATCCAGCCTGCAGACATGTAGAGTTTTGATAATACCAAAATTCATTCAAAAACCTAAAACATCAAATGTGTGCGTGTGATTTTTTTTATATTTTTAATATTATCAGCAACCTCGAGGTGATTTTTCACAAAAAAATATAAAATTTTCATCAAAGGATACCTCATCATACAATAATAACAAGATACAGCTTTTGAGTAAGGGCCACAGGGACACAGAAAACTTTTATTCGCGGAAAAAACTAAAGTAATATTAGAAAAAATGAAAAACAGCACGGTAGAATTCCAATTATCCGAACTCCGACTATCCGAGTCGCTTTCGGAATTTCAGAAAAATAAATTAAGACGCAGACATACCGCGATTTGCAAAATAACGATTGGCTGCCGAAAACAGATGACAGTCAAACAGCTTACTTTGACCGAGATGTTCAGCAAGCAATGACTATCATTTACAGTACGGTACGTACATGCTGTACTAATGTACAGCACTTGTAACCACGCTTAACATGTAAGTGTTGTCTTTTTATTTTATTCATTAAAGGCTCATTTTTCACATTCAATCATTCATTTTAATTTTCAACATCGCAGTTCCTTTTTAACATACAGTAATCAATTAAAATAAACCCTTTTTTCGAAAAAAAAACAATCGTCCAAATGGGGTCCGGTCCCAATTAATTTGGATAGTTGGAGAACATCGAGGTCGGGAGGACCCGACATGACACGTGAAGAAGAACACAATATTACAGCACCGCGCGCAAAGGGATTATTTACCACAGTATTTTAAGAGTTAAAACAGTGTTCGCTGACTACTTGAACCTATGTATCTTTGATAACTCAGAGGAAAATTGGCAATCTGGCCTAGACTAAAAACAGGTTGCCCATTCGCGCCAGGGGGTAAAATCCAGTACTTTTATTTGTTGGACAAACTAAAAATATTTCTCATGTGTAATATCAGTTTTCATTTCTAATTAAGTTATTGTCCCCTGCATGTTCTACACACATCGCGCACTCGTCATTTGGTTCCTAGTACTTGGCAAGGTGCCACCGAGACAAGGGTAACCTCTGCAGCCTGCTGACGGCCGATCGACCAAAACGGTACCAACAGAGACCGATGAGGAAGCAAATAACTGTCTCCACATAGAAACCGTCCACTCGGGTAAGACAGGAGCCGCCACCATCGGTGCACATCTAAAATCAAACATAACTCAATCAATAATCAAAATCTTGACATAACGAATGACTAAAGTACACAAAGGCATTAAACAAGTTATTCAAAGTACCAATGAGAACTAAGACATAATTTTTTAATGCATTTCTTACATACGGTAAAACCTAGTTTTTACATTCCTCAATTTCATATTTTTTGATCAGCCGTCATACATTTTTTTTAAATCTTTGTTTTATTTGATCAATAGATACAAATATATTTTTTTAAATGGGTTGTATTGGTTTATGTTTACCATCCTTATCATTTATTTTTATAGTGGCCAGGTTAGTCTCGGGTCTCACCATTTTATCGTGGTGTGTGGCACATGTGTTGGCGAAGAGGTCCAGGGTGGCGTTGGACGGCAGCCCCTGGCAGGAGCGGGAGGAGAGAGGGTCCACAGCCCACAGCGCCAGGGTGTTGGGCCAGTTGGAGCCGAAGTTGGACAGCGTGTTGAGCAGCGTCATGTACGTGCCGCCCACGCGGGGGTCCGACACACGTGCGAAGAAGGCCATCACCGCCACAAACATGCTGAACAGACATATCTGGAAAACATAATGTTCGTATTAGTGTTTTAATTTTAAGCTTAAAGCTGATAGGCTTAAATCTATTATGAGCCTGCCACAGAAAAGGAGGCAGAGACGTAGTGTGGCAACATTGCTCGTCATGCCGCACGTCATGCTCCTCATCGTGCCCACCGCTCCCTATTTTGTCGGCTTTTGATCGCGAGTCAAAGGACCGGCGAAATGCGGTCGCAATACACATCGAACGTTCACACAAGACACACGCGTCATTTTTTTAAATCATTCTGTCGTTCTATTGCGATGAATAGATGTCATCCACCATCTCCGTTGGAGAAGACGATGACGACGATGTATATTTCTTTGAATGACATTGATATAATTAGCTATACTAAAAATGCACAGCGCGCACACTGCCACAGTTTCATTGTCCATTGTATAGCAAAGACAAATGACAAGTGTGGAGCGTCGTGATTAATTGCGCGAGTAGAGCAGTGTGTGGGCAGAGAGGGCGACATCGGGCGAGAGGGCGGCAGCGCAAGGAGCATAGTGATGAGCAGCGCAAGGAGCATAGTGTGGCGGGGCTGTTAAACCAAAGTTAGTTGTTGGCATACTTAAGCTTTTCCAAAACAAATCTAGCCCATTTTTGAAGTTATTGAGACTACACGTTAAAACCAGTTCTTGTGGCAGCTTATTCCAATCATCAACAGTCTCTATTGTTCAGGAAATATTTCTGTGAGTTTAGGTTGAATCTTGTTTTCTCAGGCCAGAGACTGTGGGCTCAAAGTCGAGCATCTTGTTTTAGTTTGAACATGGGATCCAAATTTGGGCTGGGCAGCTATAGTGACTGATGAGTATTTTATGTCTATATCAAATCACCCCTTTCTCGCCGTTCCTGCAGCATTGTGAGACTGAGTTTTCAGTCTCTGCACATATGGAAGCCGTTTCAGGCATGGCGACAACGTTTTAAATATTTGATTCATTTACGAAAACGTAATTGAACTGTTGTTAATTAATGTGTTAATAAAAATTACTATGTTTTCTAGATAAATCTATCTGAAAATACATATCAGAAAAATACAAATAGACACATCTACACATTGGAAAGAATGTTCTGTAAAATTAGTCCTTACACTTATGTATGGAAGTTTTTTTTTGTCAAGTACAATATGATGTAGTCATAAACTTTTAAGTTATATTTTTTTATTAAAAACATTAAATTTGTTGAAACTTAACGATAAAAGAAAAATTGTAGAACTATCAAATTAATTCAAACTTGTAAATTCTACATGGGATTGCCCAGAACTGTTATCCCTCATCAATTTCAGGGTGCCTGGAAGAATTACTAGACAGGCGCCACCGTTCTGTAGCAACAATTCACGAGCAGTGTATACTTGTAATGCTGTATTAAATAGACTCCAGGAACTCGGTAACACAGTAAAACCCCTGTTTTACGTTTTTCAAGGGAGCAGCAAAAAAAAGTGTTAAACTGAGGAAAACGCTGTGGTGAGAAAATAAAAAACTGCAGAAAAATTGTAAAAACGGACATAATTGGGGATTATTCATATTTACCTATGATTACATTTTTTTTTTAATGTATTCTTCAATCAATACCACAATGCGTTTTTTTTTTAATTAAAAAAAAACTTGTTTAAATAATTGTATGTAGGTACTTAACCTTAAAAACACAAAAATAAAAATTTGAATTTGCATAAAATGCATACAATGATTTTATCCCTAAATATTGGGAAATTTTATTTATAAGTTATCACTTTTTTAAGTGAGGCACCACAAAAATTCAACTGTCATTTACATCGCAGCAAAACTGTTTCACACTTTTATAACTGTTTAAACAATCTTCTTTCCAAATTATGTTTATAACTTCAAATAATAATTCTTTTACCAAATTTTTAAACTTTCTGCATTGTAATTTATTGATGTAAAGACTTTATTCTTCATGCGTCAACCGCATGTCACAATTTAGTAAAATGTCAAAATAGACACTTAAACAATATGGTCAATTACACTGAACCTACTTTAAATTTAGTTTATGACAATTTACTAATTTTATTATTTATTCACCATTTTGGACAAACGCGGCGGCGCGCGGCTCTGTGTCTTTTGACAGATTGAATGAGTTTCGAAAAAATTTCAACCAATTGACATTATTTACGTTTTTCATAATCCCGGTTTTACGTTGAAAAACGAGGTAAAAACGATGTAGAAACGATGTAAAAACAATGTAAAAACTAGGTTTTACTGTAGTTATTTGGATATATTTAATGTAGGGTATTATTTCTGTAGAAAAAACCATTTGAACATTTTCAAAGAAATGGTAATTAAACATTTTGTATAATTATTATATGAAACAGTAAGTTTATGATTTTCTTGTTTTATAAATCCTTTAAAATATTTTATTATTTAATATGATTTTGACATTTATTTTATAAATGTTTTAGACTTCTACGAAAGTATTTTATAATTTTTTAGTGTAAAAAGAAATGGATTATTTTTTAAAATAATTAAATCAAAAATGTTCGTATTATAAGTTTTGTAAAAGGCAATTCTGCCATATATGTTGATAAAATATAAAATATTTAAATATAAGTATTTCATAAAAATAATTGTTGGAGCATATAGAGTTCATAAAATGAGACAGTCGGGGATGCTACAAGTTACCTGGTGGAAACTGTAAAGAGCCAGGAGAATCAGCAGGTAAATAGGCATGGGAGTGGTGGAGAGGAGGAAAGGAGTTATGGCCACCACGGCAGCGGCAACAAGCCCAAACAGCACCCTCAGGGGGTACGCCTTCAGCCAGGAGTTTAGGGGCTCGGGACCTGTGGTGTGCTTGCTGAGAATCTACAACAAACAAACTTCATGTAAAATGCGAAAAAAAATTATTTAAGAGCCGCAAATCTCCGCATTCGGGGAAATATGTTTTCTGAGTGAGTCTTATGAAAGATAAAACTGGCCTTTATTGTATACTTTATGCCACCATATAATTTATTTCACCAATATAAACACTATCCATCAAGTTGATGGTATACTATTATAAATAAATTAAATAACAATAATATATCAAACAAACATCACTCTGTCAGATTTAAAATTTACACTAAAAATGCTTTTGTTTTAAAGGAATAACCCGCTAAGCCTCTTTTTTTTAGGCTTGTCAGCAGGTGGGAATTATGTAACTTAGTAGACATTATAATAATAAATATGTACATCTCCCTTCCCCTCATTATCCTCTATTCAAGCATTCTTGTCCTAATCCAGCCCAATTTACAATAACTTACTGTTCTTAAAAAAATATTTAAAAATGCTTTGATTATTGAAAATTATTTACAAGTACATGAAAATAACATTTTTATCCGTATAAACTTATGTGTATTTATTTAATATGTAATATATTTTCTTTACTAACTTTGTATACTTTGTGGAAATCTGTTATTAGTTCTGAGTTTATACACTATATCTGTTTGTTTACTATAAATATGTATGTAGAACTGTTGATTTCCCAAATAAAATAAAATAAATAAAAATATACTTACAAGAGGTAACATTATTTGTAAGGGAACCAATGGCACAACCATCAAAGCCAATTGTTCCCGGGGCACTCCGGCTTCTACTAATTTTAGTCCAGAAACAGCATCGCTGGCACTAAAAGCCATCTGTAAAATAAAATTATTAACTTTTTAGGATTTCAATAACCTAATAGTCGCCCATACAGATAAAAACCATTCTGTGATTATTGACCACGAACCTAGCTACAATTGCAGGAATGCAATGAGAATTGCGAGCGCAAACCAAAACCGTCCATTACTCGTTTGTTGTTAACCAAACTAAAACCAAACCAAAAATTTGAAACGCTTTTCTTCTATGCAATAGAGCTTAAGGAATGATTACTCTGAGGGTCCACTCCATTTTCCTATATCCTGCAGAAACATGAACCATCAAAGCAGCGAAAAGACGAAGAATCATAGCTTTTGAAATGTGGTACTGGAGATGCATGCTTCGAAGCTCATGGAAAAACTAGGCTAGATGTACCAATGGGTCCATCTTTCGGCAGTTAAACCTTGACGGCTTGACTCTGGCTAATTTTTGCCTAAGACGTATTCTCCAGTTGTTTGAACAGTTTACGCAAGGAAGATAGCCTGAAGCACTGGTTATGATCGGCGGCATAGGGGGAAAAAGAGGAAGAGAAAGATCCCCTACACGGTGGACCGATCGGGTCAGAACAGCGGCAAGCACCTGGTCGGTTGGAGCACTAAGAATAATTGTCAGGGAGGCCACAAGGGGTCACGATCCTTAATTACGAGGACAGCGACTAAAATGAAGACGGACATCTCAACGGATATAATATGGAAATCATTGGCCTGTTAAAACATAATAATATATTTTTTTTAAATAAAAGAAAATGAACCTTAGCTGTTAGTAGAACTATCGCCAGTGTCCTAACGGCCGGAAGTTTGGTGATCTGGTACAGCTGTTTGTAGGCGGCTAGTACCTTCTCCCAGCCGAGGTGGGAGGCGTACTCGCTCTCCCCGCGTATGTGACTGTCGTCTGCTTCCCGTTTCATCATCATGACCAGAGTTGTTGACACCACAAATACCCAGCCCCACATATGAAGAAAACCTGAAATTTTTATTTATGAATTTTGAGTCTAGTATCAATTATCTATTATATTATAACTGTATTATTTTTACATATGACTTTAGATTTCAATAAACTTTTAAAAAATAAATAAGATTTTAAAGAAATATTTTTTAAATAAACAAAGATTGAACAGATAAGGTGACTTCCCACATCCCTGTTCGACTCCTTTAGAAATGTCAAACCACGATGTGAATGATTTAGTGAATACGAGGTTTGTTCAGAAAATAATGGGAATTTTTAGGTTTCGCGGGTTTGGAGAGTCCGATTGTCAAATTATGTTGGTATACATGCCGCTGAAGTATGCTAAAAATTTTAACTGCAGTCATTGTTTACTTTGTCTGTGGCAGCCGCTAAGGTTAGACGTGTTCGGAGTACTCGGCGATTTTCGTCTTGGCGATCCAGAATGCCTCCACTGGGACGATTGAGCCTTAGTTTCGATGTCATATCCGTAAACCCAAGTTTCGTCACCTACTATAACACGTTCCAGTAATTCTGCATCGCCGTTGACTTCATTTAGTGAGCAAATTCCATTTGCCGCTGTTTTTGTTCAAAATTCAACATCTTGGAAGAAATTTTGCTGCTACGCGTTTCATACCCAAAACATTCGAAAAAATTTCATGACATGAGCCAATCGATATGCTACATCATCAGCAATTCCTCTGATTGTGATCGGCGATTTAATTTACTTTTTCCACGTTTTCATCGGTTGTTGATGTGCTGGGGCGTCTGGGCCATTCGTCATCTTCAATGTCTTCACGGCCATCTTGGAAACGCTTATACCACTTGTAAACTCTTGTTTTACTCATAGCAGACTCACTATAGGCCTTTGTTAACATTTCACTCACTTTGTTACACTTTATTTAATTTTTTACACAAAATTTGATACAAATTCTTTGATCCATTTTTTTAAAACAAACAAAAATCTCCGAGCTCAAAAAATTTGTCTAACCTTAGCGGCTGCCACAGACAAAGTAAACAATGAATACAGCTGGAAATTTTTGCAAACTTCAGGGGCATGTATATCAACATAATAAAAAAATAATTGACAGTCGGACTCTCCAAACCAGCGAAATTAAAAATATCCCATTATTTTCTGAACACACCTCGTACACAAATATACAGTGGCATAATAACCAGAATAGGGGGCCGTTCACTTGATACTCAGTAAAACATTATATAATGTTTCTGTCAACTGCATCTAATACTTTTTCGCAGATCGACAAATGCGATGTACACGCTGAACAGTCATGGAGACAAAATAAATAAAGTTATACCTGAAAGCGTGACTATTCCCAGGGGCTCGGGTTCAGAACGTAAATACGAATTGCAGAAGTTGGCAGACTCCAGAGCCATGAACACAACGTAGCCTAAGAAGTATCCGGCTGTTTGACCAACACTATTACATGTTGACGCATGGCCAACGTTACATCTAGAAAAAAAAATTGCATTAAGAATCAGAATGAGGCAGAAAAATTTTTACATTTCATTTTCATCATTTTTTATTTTATCAATTTTAAGGGACATCTCACCGCTTATAACAGAGCTTACACAAAATATGAACTGAATTTTACATATGCAGAGCCAATCAAAAGATCACAGTTAACACATTGGCAAAAATCACTTTTGAAACTTCTCTATTTCAAGGATGTCGTTCGATTCAGAACGGTCCCAAATGATGGAACAGTATTCTAGTATGCTGCGGACTAGTGAAATATCTAGAGTTTTGAAGTACAAATCCAAGCATCTTACTAGATTTATATACAACACTAGTAATATGGGACTTAAACGTCAAATTCACTTAAAAAATAATACCAAGATCTTAAATTTGGTAATTGCGTGGTAAAAGTACATTTATTTATTCATATTTTTTCCACTATAATTCATAATAAAATTAATGTGACCTCACTGGGGTTACTCATGCCGAGGACACTTAACAATATTTTTTTTTAAATATTTTTACATTGAGAATAAACAAAGAAGACTAACGAAATAAACAGAGATAATTAAAAAAAATGTTCAGACAGTTTTAAATACTACTTATTTATGTTTATAATTAATTTATGTACATCTATATTATTTATATTACAAAACGCACAATGAAAGAATGAAAACATAACATAAGCTATACACTTGTGGAGCAGTTGATTCAATATTGGTTTGGGCGAATGAGACAATCCATTTTACTTGTACCTAGCTCCACTATCCACTATTTTATAGCCTTTTTGAATATGTTCTCGTTACTAATTGTTTTAATAGATAGTGGAAATAGTAGTATGGATAGTAGATTTTAATTGAATAATACTCAAAATACCTTTAGTTATATATACCGAAAGTTATATTAGTTTGTATTTGTTTAAGTTGTCTTTGTGTTGAGGATCTAGTGATTATATTATTTGTATGTGATGTATTGTAGGGGTTATGTCTTTCATTTGAGTAGGAGTAGTTTTTGAATCTGTAAGTGAGTATTGTTTTAGAGTATAATTGCTTCGGTGTCATAAGTTGTGATTTGTGGAATATTTCTTCAGTAGATGTCTGTATCGGGACTCTGAGTATTATTTTAACTATGGATTTTTGTGCAACAAATACACTATTTAAAACTGTGTCACTCGCACCACCCCATCCGATTATACCGTACAGCAAAATTAATTGGCACAATGCATAATAAATCTTTAAAAGTTCCTTTAAATCAATTATATTTCGAATTGTTTTGAATATATACGTTAGTCTTTTAAGTTTATTTGTAATATTTTCAATCTGCTGTTTCCACTTTAAATTTATATCAATAATAACTCTTAAGTATTTAACATTATCTGTCCTATCCAATATTGGGCAATTACAATGAGCACTCTGAAGACAATTATTATTATGTAGTTTGATGTTTATATAAGCATTATGTGAATAGTTTCTAGAACTGATTTGAAATGGAATGAAGTTAGTTTCCTTACAATATTATTCATGTTGTCAATAAAGATGTTTTTTTTTTAGTTTTAATTAGGTATTAGATTACATGTAAATTTTAGAATTATTAGTCTTTTATTTCTATGGAAAATTACAATGAACTTCCAGCAGGAATTTTTACAAAGCTTTACGTAGTAGTGAATAAATTAATTTATTTTTATATTATAAAAAGATAATTTTATTTGAATACATTCCTAATTAAAAATGTTGTGTGAAATCAAAACGATCTTGACCTTCATAGCGCTGCTTTTATGATTAAATCATCTCACCTTTTCAACATGGTTAAAGCCCATCCATCTACCGCGATGTCCTGCGTGGCGGCGAGGAAATTGAGGGCAAAGAATGCGGCAGTCAAGGGGACCATGTTGGGCTCATCGCCTAACCAGGAGTCCACCCTGAAGGACAGTAGCAGCATCCCGATGCCGAGGAGATACTGCGCTGGGACTAGCCAAGTCTTCCGTCGCCCAACTTTGCTGAAGTACAAGGCATCCACAATTGGGGCCCATACTAACTTCAAACTAAAGGGCCAATTGACAAAACTAAATTCAGCCTGCAAAAAGATATTTTCGAAATAAAGTAGATGTAAATACTTAGCAAAATATTTTTTTGTTGTTTGTCAATGAAATTATAAAATAACTTACATTTGAATACAAGTTATATATAAAATAAAAGTATTTTAAATTATTTTTTTTTTTTGTTTTTTACAATAAACAGAATAATAAAACAGAGTATATATAAAAAATAAAGCATAATTACATATCAAAGAAATACATATTAATAGAAAAATAGTAAACAAAAAATCCCACAAAGGCATGGCCTGTTCGTGGGTATACAAGAAAAAGTCGGTAGGTACATCATCATCATCATTCCCTTTCAATAGTGCATAGTGCACTGCATTGGTACACCAATCACAGCGTATCTTGATCATTTTTGTTACATGAAGGTAAGATGATCAGTCTTACGCTTCAGGTACCAGTCCAGGGACTATGAAATATTCTGAAGTGAAAACATCATATTAAATAAATATTTCATATCAGCCATGTCGGGAATCAAACCCGAGACCTCTTGCATGGTAGGCCAATACATGACCATTACACCACGAGGCCTACAATACTTGGTACACTTCAAATTATTTATTTGATCAATTAGTGCTTTCACTCTCTAATGGGCATCTTCAGACTGGTATTACAGTGTTAAGATCGTTTACTCAAAATTAAAGGTACATTTAAAAACAACAAGTCAAAAAAGACATCAATAAGTGTGAAAGCACTACAATATGGAAATATCACGTTTTTTTTACATTTTCAAAGTAATAAAGGTCTACGAAATACTGTCCAGTAAAAAATTTTTTTTGCTAATTATTAGTAGCATAAAAGATATTTGTAATTTTGATTTCCTGCAAAAACGGTCATTCCTTCGGCCATGCCCCTAATACGTCACGATTTATATTTATCTGTTCCTCGCCATTGAGTTTTGTTTAGAACATTATCACGACAACCAAGACCAAACACAAACGTATTTTTATTGAATTTCTTTTTTACATTTATGCATAAAAATATTTCTTTACGATATCCATATTGATTTTGAAAATACAATTAATTATTCTATATCCATTTCATGTATTTTAAATGGTATTCGTAGTATGTGATATTTCCCTATTAATGATATGAATCATAAACATATAAAATACATTAATATTGTGATCAACAGAAAGGGACAAAGTTATTGGGTACATGTGCTGGCGGTGCGCAGTAAAGGAAGATTTTATTTTATAAAAATATTTATTGTTTTATTGTCATGTTGTCAACCTTGTAAGATCAAATTGTTGAGGGTTGGTTGGAGCTCCTACCCCAGTTAGAGATTGACAGAGATGACACGAGGTTGCTGTTTAATGCATATTTATTACATGGCCAATAAGATACAGCACTTGATTGTGTAGCACGAGCGTAGTGGCGATGATGGGTTGAAGAAACTGCACTTGGACTACATGCTGGAACTGTGTGACTGATTGAATTGGACTCGTTGGGCTGACTGACTATGACTGCGTCCTGTGGTCTCTTTATAGACCACGTTCTTTTGTAGTTCATTTCTTCATGGTAGGAACAATGTGAATGTACTGCAGAACAATGCTCTCGGTTTGATGTGCAATACTGTAAGAGTTGCATTATACGTATGTATTGGAATCGATAGAAAATTATGACATTGCATCGTCGGTCATTAGTCTACTTTAGGTGAACTGATTTAACACGTGTGTGTCATCTATTGTGGACTATGGACCCTACAAACTAAGTATAATTACAACGAAATTCCATTAACATAAATCCATTAATCGATAAATAACATAAATCTAATCAAGTCCGTATTTTGCATCGATTCGCCATTTGATATGGTTTCATCATCATCGATATATCAGAACTGTCACCGTTATTGAGCTCTCTGTCCCGACAAAACCTCTAATCCAGATTTAAACTTGCACAGTGCAGCAATGCTGTTAACTAATAAAAATCTTTCATGGCCATACTGACTATAATTGAGTAGATCGGGTGGCAAATGCTTTCAGCAATTAATATATTCAGAATTCCTTCGAACTTCATAAAAGCAGAACTTGCCTCGATAGAATGGAAGTCAATAGATTCTATGGAAGAAAAGTTGATTATTTTTGTCAATGGTTGAAATCACACAAGCACAGAAGACCTCGATTATTCAGAATAATCGGGGATGAGGGCAATGCCCTACGCAGCATTAATTTCTGCCCTGTAATTTGTTTGTTTAAAAAATTTTATGCTTTGATGTGTTCAATTTTTTTCATTAATATTTTATTTATTTATTTTGTTCATTAACGCCCAAAAGGCATTTACAAAAAATAAAAATGAAATACATGCTAACATACTAAATAATAAACAGAATATACAGAAAAAAATTGTGAAATTAGTTAAAAAGGATATGATAAAAAGTTTTACAAAGTAAAAAAAAAAACAATAATAACAAAGGTATGCAAGAAAAAACAGTAAGCATATAAACAAAAAATCCGAAGATATAAGCTTATGAAATAAATTATGTAAAGCAAACAATAAATAAAGTGTTACGGTAAGCAAGAAAGACATTTTTAAGTTAAATTAATAAACAAGCAAGCATATATTATCACGAAAAAATAAGAAATAAAAATATGTATCTATGAAATGCGTATTTGCCAATACTACAATGCAATTTGATATAATAGTAAAAAATAAAAAACAAGTATAAGGTAATAAAAATAAACAAGTATTTTTTTTTTAATTTATGAAATTGAATTGTCAATAATAGTTTGACGAGCAGCTACAAATAAACTTGATATTTTTGACTAATAGGATGGTAAAGAGTTGGACAGAATGTCTGCAGCCGTTCCATAAGTGTTACCTAACCTATGCAGTCTCGGTATCAATGAATTGTTTTGTTGGTTGGAAGAAGTACTGGAGCAATGAAACAATAAAGTACTCCTAGCGTTGACAGCAGGTACTCTAAAATTAATCAATTCAAGTATTTTTGGTGCGTCAAAAAGAGAGTTTACAATTTTATACAGTACAATGAGATCATTAATAGTTCGTATTTCAGAAAGTGTTGTTAGGTTAAGCAGTATTAATAAATAGTCATTATTCACATTTTGTATTGGAATGTTTAGTTTGTAGTTTATATATCGTAGAAATTTATGTTGAATGTTCTCTATATTATAAACATGAACATTATAGTAGGGTGACCATGACCATATTGATGAATTATTTGTCGGGTTTCTGGGACTCTTATGAAACTCTCGTATATATATCCTTGGTTAGAAGCCAATTAGAGTACAACTCTACTATATGGTCCCCTTTTTACAAAATTCACATAAATAATGTTGAAAGAGTCCAACGAAAAATTTTAAGATTCAATCATTTCAAATTGCATATTCCTGTAGAACAAATCAACTACATGTCTTTGTTAAACTTTTTGAATTTACCTACTCTGGAGGATCGCAGGAAAATAACTGACCTAATATTTTTATATAAAATCATTCATTCTAAATTCGATTGTTGCAAACTCCTGGATTTAATAAATATTAATATACCAATACGTAGAACTAGACAAAATAGTCTATATTATTGTCACTCTTCTCAAACCAACTATCTTCGTCACTCACCAATACCGCGTATACACAGACTAGTAAACAAATGTACCACTCATATCGACATTTTTAACTCGAGTCTCTGTGAATTCAAATCATCTCTTTATAAATATTTTATGATGTTCTATAGTAATGATTTATTTGCAAAAACTACTTATGCTAATGATATGGTGTTTATTCATTTTATATCTTTTGTACGCTGACATACATGCATGTCTATATATATATATTTCTTGTTATTTTTTCTTTTTCTTTTTCTCATGTTTTAATATTGTTTTTAAATTTTTTGTATATCTAACTAACTCATTATGTTGGTATATTTTATATTTTAAAAGGCACTTGTGCGGTATAATAAATAAATAAATAAATTGGAAAGTAACATTTTACTAGTTGTGAGCTATTGCACTTTAAAAGTTAAAAGCTCATCCCAAATCAACAATTCAAATAAAACCAAAAGTTGAATATTATAAAATATTATTTTTTATATTTATAAAACAGGAAAAATTTTATTTGATTTTTCAACAAACATTATTTAATGCCATTTAGAAAAGACATATTTTTTTGACGATTTGTAGTTACCAGCTTGTGACAGAAACCCAACGATTTTTAGCAATGGTTATTGAACCATAGAGACAACCATTTCAAACCCTTAACAGCACCCAATGGTGCATTTTTCCCTTTTTAAATCTCTTATTTGTTTAATCTGTAGTGACTACACAGCACCATAACGCGCGGGTGTTTTTAGGACAGTAAGGGAAAGGTTAACTTAAACGCAAGTGCACAGAGATACATAACTAAGTAAGGAAAACAATGTGGAACAGCTGTTGATGGGGCAAAATAATATAGATAATAATTTACTTGTTCTTTATAACTGATCCCTCTGTTTTGTAAAAGCATTGGTATTGCGGCTGCTAATCCTAAAGGTATTCCTTGTAGTGTATACAAAAATAAAAGGAGGGCTATATTAAGTCTGTCTTCCCTTATATCACTCGGCTCTTCGATATCTCTTCCGTCCCCATTTTCCAGGTTTTTCACTGCCCCATCTGACCTCCTTCTGCGAGACGTCCCCATATTGCCAATTTTGACAATGACAGCACCGTAACTGAAATAATCACGAGAACTCACTCGGCTCACTACCGTTAACTCGAAAAAACGAGAAACTGTGAGACCCTGAAAGTACACGTCATATAAACATTGGTTTAAATTCTTTCCGTCAGTGACAGAATTTCAAATCTGACAGGCTGGAAAACCGATTACAGTAAAACAAAAACATAGGTTTTTCAAAATCGAAAATTAATCGTGGTCATTGAATGTTTCCATCCTAATTTAATGATAAAACTTCGGTTCTAACAATACACCGGCAGTTTTTTATTTAATTAATTTAATTTTAATCATTTCTAGACTTCTCCCGCGACACGAAGCGAATTGAAGTGAACGGCGATAAATCGGCAGCAATGGTCAGCAGTTAGCATGAACGCCACCTTTACCATAAGCTGTCAAAACTTAAGACTGCGTTTCGAAATATAAAACGAACCTTTTAAGCACGAATTGATTCATAATCTGTAACAGATTATTTGTATAAAACTACGGCACATCAATTTTTACATCTGCCTGAAGGTGAAAAAATACACGAGTTCTTGAGGGGGGTACCAGGAACACTCCAGCTTAAATGCTTGAAAAAAAATTGGGAATGTCATTATGATTGTAATGGTAATGTTTATAAAACCGTTTCATATTTTTTTTAGTTTTCTATCAAATTCATACTTTCTTCATCAAATACTGTTGCGAGGGGATGTTGCATGGCATCACGCTGCTCTCAGAGATAATGTAGAACTATTACTAGTGCTGCTCTCACAGTTACGCGTTAAAGAACATTGATCTAGTATTGCGTCACTCGTTAGCGGGGAGCTAGGAGAAGGAATTAATGTAAAATGCAAAGCAAAAAATTTAGTTTGTTGTGGTCGTGGCTAAAAATTTGCGCCCAAATTGCAAAAAGCAAATTCGCAAACTGACCGACACACCAAAGATTTAAAAAAATTAAAGCTCTGAATTATAATGTTTTTTGTTTGCATGGAGGGAAAGCAAAAACAATAACTACGTTAATTATTATTGAAAGAATTTGGCAGAAAAATATTTTGATATTTACAAAAAAGTAAAGTTATTGAAAAAATACGCTACCTGGGAGACCCTAAATGGCCTTAGTGTTTCCTTTAGGCCCAGAAGAGTTAACACAACACATATTAGATGTCAGTGTTGGTTGATTTTTGTTTTATATAAAATATATTTTGTTTAAAATTACCACAAGTAGATATATAAATAAACTTGTGTTATTTCGACAGTACTTGATATTTAACTTTTTTTAAATATGTCTAGTGTTATTAAAAGAGGTTTTTAAAAAAAAACTCGTATTTTTTTATTTGTAAATGACTTATATGGCTTGAAGTCTTCCTCAATAAATTTATGCATAGTATAGTATGACTGTTATCAATTCCTACAACTACTATTTTTACAATACGGATACAATTGAATGAGAAATTTAAAAAAAATGCCTAAGTCCAATTTGTTCAATTTTCAGTGTAGAGCAATTTGTTAACTATTCATTTACCTAATTTTTCAATAATAAATACCCATATAGATTTTTTTTATTTGAAAAATTACCTAAAAAATATTACTTCAATTTCAAAAAATCCCTTTGTCCTAAAAATTTCTTGATTTAAAAATTTATTCCCTGAGGAAAAATCCTTTAGTCCTTTTAAATCTTGTTAAGTCCTTACCTTAGGCTTAAGTCTACTTTTTTACCAGCAATAATTTTGTAACTAACATATAACAATTTTGTAATATTTTATCTTAAAACAAAGAAAAAAAACATAACAATACCTGTTTTCGATTTTCCAAAATTCTGTCATTTAACATTTCAGGAACAAAATAAACTTGAACTTGAAATATCTCAGAACTACAAAAATGGACTTAGGTAATTTTTGAAATTGGGCATCCAATTTAGTTATCATCATTATCATTATATGTCCGCTCCCTAGTTGGAGCATATAGTGTTTACAAAGAGCCTCCATCGATCAGAGCCATCGATCTTTATCGACTGCCAGTTACCGTGCCCCTTGTCAGGTTCGCGTTCCGTAGTTCTGACATAAACTTCCGACGAACAGTCACCTGATTAGCTTATCTACAGTGACCTAAAGATCCTTGACTGAATCGTCATGTAATGTTTTTTTTTTTTTTTCAAAGCCAATCAAACGGCCCAAGTAAGCTCTAACAGATTGGCATAAGTGAGAAATACTTAATCGAAAAAGTCTTAAAATCTATTTTAATCAACAAGAGGTATAATTTTTTAAAAAGGTATAAACATGTCATAATCTAGGCGGACATGGTAAGTGTCTCATCGCGAGTCAGGAGTGAACACCGCTTGCTTCTTAAATGCCTGCCCTTGCCGTAGGAACACATCGACAGAGTATAATTTGTGACATTGACAGTCGACAGTACCGTTTAATGAAATTTCGTTTACTGTTCTGAGGATCCTTGGCAGAGGGGAAAAGAATCTGATGTTAGTTTTATAATTTCCCACAGCAAAGACAGGATTAGTACGCAAGTTTCGGCAAGGTACATTAAGGATTATTTGAGGAAGGATATTATGGGCATCTATGCAGTTAGATATTAATTTGTGCAAGAATATCAAACCAGCCAAAATCCTTCTGAATTCTAAACTGAAGATATGAAAGTACTCTAGTAAATCATAATAGTTAAACATGAAAGTATTTGATCCGATTTAAAATAGTTGTTATTATTAGTAAATAATAAATTTATAATTGAACAGCATTTTGCACACAACATTTGTAAAATCCGAACGCCATGAATGTGAAATGTGCCATAAACAATAAATCTAAAATCTGTGGCGCACATTGCTCATAATCATAGCTCATAATCTGAAAAATCTAAATCCTCAACTTAAATTTAATATCAACTATAAATGCTATAAATGTTTTTGACGTTGGTGGCAGTTGGTGGCTTCTTGACTTGTGCTTCTACTCGCGCGGGCTCGTTGCTTCATATATTTTTATTGTTTTGAGCTTTGCGTGTAACTAATCAGAGTGAATGAAGTTATAAACTTATTAACTAGAAGTCTACATATCTATAAAAAAACACGAACTTTAAAAGCCCAATTGTGATTCACATGGTCAATACCTAACCGTTATAATTATTCAAAGCCGCATCAACATGTCAACCTGTTATCTGCATTGTATTAATAACACGCACAAACCGATTCTTCTACCTCATCTTAAGGAAATAAGCGTAGGCCGTAGTCTAGAAACTGGCATCACCGATCCAAATTGCTCACGACGGCAAAGTAAGTTAAACTTATCTTAGGTAGTTTTAAAAGTATGTGATAAATATTAATTATTAACTCTCCCTTCCCGATGGTATGTAGCTAGTACACATTGCATCTAATAACTTTAATATCTCCATAAATATAATAAATGATGGGTTGAGATTTTCGGTATTCCTTTATTATACATTCAGTATTGGTAAAAACGTTTTTTTAAATTAAATAATTAATGCTTATTGGGAACATAAAAAACGTTTTATCAAAAATCGGAGATATCATTAATACAACAGAAAGTTTACCAATGTGTCGCATGTTGCGTTCGTAGTAAAAGAGTAATCCTAATATATAATTGTCTCGCACACTCTTTACGTCTCACTCTCGATAATATGGGTATATTTGGGAGCGAGAGATAATTTTTATACATCACACGCGCGGGCACCAATGTTTCTTGTACTCCTTCCAGACGCCCGTTAGCTGCGTTAGTAGCTGCTCGGCTTTCGTTGGGAGCTGTTCTTTTGCGCACACTGAGAGAATGAATTAGTGTTTTTTTCATGTTTTTAGCAATTAGATGAAAAATACGATCACTTTTGTCTTCAACTATAAATAATTGAAGCAATTGCCGATGAATACAACACTTACGATTTAAAATCTCTCATTTTTTGCATGTGTAGTGACTACACAGCACCGCAACGCGCGGAAGTTTTTAGGACAGTAAGGAAAAGGTTAATATAGACGGTTTCGTGATGTAGTGGCCAGCTTGTTTATCTACCATGCGAGATGTTTCGGGTTCGATTCCGGGCATGGTTAACATGAAATATTCAATGGAGAAGGAACTTCGCACATGACAAGAATATTGGGTAGCCTCATCCCAAGCCAAGGGAAGACATCTTTTCCAATGAAAACCAAATGTAACAGAATAGCCTTGGTTTTCCAAAGTGATTCTGAACAAATTTGAGACATCTTTCATATGCAGAATGCGCATTGGACACTGTTGTAATGGTTCTCATCTGTTCAGAATCCATGTCCGGTACTCTGCCATGTGCGAATGTCAGCTTGAGGAGGAAGATCTAAATCATATTTTTTTGGAGGTCCCATAAATTATTGTTATCCTGAGTTCCTATCTGACCTCTCCGATATCAACGTCCCATTCCCTATTCATATTCTTACTCTCCTGTCCCCACCCAATAAACATGTATTAAATTTTTTATGTAAATATGTAGTTATAAATGGTATTAAGTTGTAAATCAGTTATGTATGTAATATTAAATACTAGCACACTAACTTGTATATAGTACTAACTCATGTGTAAATATTTAACTAAGTATAATCTGAAACTATACTGGCTAGAACACACAGTTGAAACTTGATAGAGCCAATAAAAAACCAAGAAGAAGAAGAAGAAGACATGAAATATTTATTTCTAAATGTGTTTTTACAATAAAATATTTCATAGTTCTTGGACTGATCGATAGAAAAATGAGACTAGCCAACGTCAATAGACAGTTCTTATCACACTAACTCTATCTCCCTTATTATAAAATTTATATCGATCGATAAAAAAATACAAACGGCTCTTGTGTGGCCCTGTCTAGGGCCGTGCGGATGATTGATCAATCAATTATTTTATCCGCCTGTATCCATCGATCGGCCAACGCTACCACACCAATTGATCCACGTCGATCAATGACATCGATTGACTTCGATCAGGTGAATGCGGTACCAACTGAAGGGTAAAATGCTACAAAGACTTCATGTTGTTTACGTTATATTTTTGATGACTTTGAAAGTGTTGATATCTTTTTTTTAATCTTTTAGTTAGTATAAAAGCAGACTGTGAGAAGAAAATTGCTCACATAAAACAGTTGGGAGTTAATCAGTCTGGAATCAATGGATTTTCAATACTAAAAGATGAATCCATTCCCGTAGAAGACAAAGCATGTATTGAAATACTTCTCAACAATTACATACACGAGATTAAGTTTCAAGATGAGTCACCAGAAAAGGCAGACCTTAGTTCTTCAGATTTACTCAAAATTTCAACAAAAAGATTGAGAGATGATGAAGAATATCCTATTTCTCGTAAGTTAGTAAAGACTTCATCAGATGTAGGAAATAGTTCATGCAGCACTAGAAATGTTGACGCATTAAACTTGGGTGAAGTATCTGAAACAAAAGATTTACCTCCCACAACGAATGATCTGTTGGAAAAAATTGACGACGGACTGTTGTACATTTTCACAACCAAAGGAGTTGTATCCAGCTCGAAGGTAATATTGGGTTTGTTTTACTATTTCTATCTACTAAACTCTCATCACCATCATCGTCATTCCATGTCCACTCCCTAGCTGGAGCATATGGTATCCACCGAGAGCCTCCGTGCATCTCTGTCGGCCCCCAACTCCTTTGTGTCCTCCCAAGTCAGGTTCTCGTCCCGAAGTTTTGACTTAAACTGTCGGTAAACTGTCAGCAGTGGACGTCGAGAACCTGATGCCTTGTAAACTAGGCAAGCGTGGTTAAGGCTCTCAGGAGGCATCCGCAGTATATGGCCTAGCCAACCGTATCGCCTCTGCTTGACGATAGTTGTCACCGGAGTTTGCTGCGTCCGTTCTCTTATCACCTCATTCCTCACAAAGTCAAACCACCGCACACCCAAGATTTTTCTGAGACACCTATTCTCAAAACTCAGAATTTTGCTATTTCGGGCCCTAGTGAGATGCCACAATTCACATATGTAGAGGAGAATAGGTGTTATGCAGGCGTTATATAGGCGGCATTTATAAAACAAACTATTTATTTCAAACTATTACAGTATAAAATTATTTTTTTATTTAACGGATAATGCCTTTAACGAAATAAAATAATAATCTTCAAACAAAATAGTAATCAGAAACAAAATGTACAAAAAACAATAATATCTTTGAAAGCTACATTTTTTTTTTCACATTAATACCAAATACTCACTCATACAATAATTATTACAACCATTCTAGATTACACTGAGGTTTCCATGACTGATTTAATCTGTGAACTATTTGATAAACTCAAACATATTCAGAATATAAGCATATATGCAGCGCCCTTGAGGTGATTTTCACAAAAATGGCGCTATATAAATTATCCAAACATTATTATTATTATTATTATTATTATTAGGTATAAAATTGGCCTTATTTTATTTATTTATTTACGCTTTATTAAGTTAGTTCATAACATTTTAAGAACTAATTTAAACTTTTAATAATATTACAACTTTTTTTATCAAAATTTCTCAATTACATATTTTTTCAAATTAATTTTAAATATTTCAATTTTTTCTATTTCTTTTATTACTTCAGGTAACGCATTGTACAGCTTCAATCCCTTGTACAATGAGTTTTGAAATTCGGTTTTTTTTCCTCATTTTTTATTTTATTTATCCCTTAATTATTTTATGTATAAAAATTGCCACATTTTATTTAATTTGTTGCTTTACTGTGAGCAGGCCAATTTCTTTGTGCATTCTTTCTACATTAGAATATATGAATTTTTTTTTAGTATAATCCTCATTGCCTTATTTTGAAGAATTTGTATATTTTGAATTTCTCCTTCATTACATAAAAAAAGAATGGAAGAACAGTAATTTATGTGTGGACATATTATTGTTTTATATATAAGAATACTACTTTTTAAATCTATTACATTTCGTAATCTTCCCAAAAATGAAATTTAAAAAAAATAATTTTTGTTACATATTGAGTATGTTTTTTAAAATTTAAATATCTATCCAAGTAGACCCCGAGATACTTTATTTCGTCCACATAATTTATATTCATATTATCAATATTGAATTTGTAACCTTAGGAATTATGACCGCCTATTTAATCATCGTAGGCAATCGAAATGGCTCTAAATTAGGCAGCGGAGAGACTATCACACTCTCTCACTTCTATCTGTTAACTGTACTTCATGCGCTCCACTATGCCTCTGTGAAAATTTTCATCGCTTATCAGTTCATCTTTCACCTCTATTCTTATTGCACCCTCTTAATTCTGATTCACAATTCCTGCTTAAGGTCTCCGGAAGGCGTAATGTCCACATGCTCCACTTAGGAGCGGACGTCGAAGAAAAGAAGATTTCAATGTTAATATTTCACAATTGATGTTTTGTGAGAAGAAGAAATCTAAATTTCATTTTCCCGAAGAGCGTCTATTCACATAAAATAAAGCCATTATCAATTATGTATATTGAAGTATTAACTGAAATTCGTTCCTTAGTTTGTCCTTCTTTTTAGATTGCTGCCTACGACATTGATGGCACCATCATAAAGACAAAATCTGGTCTTGTCTTTCCCAAAACAGTTGATGATTGGCAGCTCGCATTTCCAGAAGTTCCGGCGAAATTGAAAAAATATGCCTCCTCTGGCTATAAAATAGTTTTCTTTACAAACCAGGCAGGAATAGCTCGAGGGAAACTTAAAATAGATGACTTTAAAAGGAAGTTGGAGAATATTTTGAAGAGAATTGGTGTACCGTGTCAAGTTTTTATTTCTTCGGGAAAAGGCATTTACAGAAAACCAGCTACAGGAATGTGGGACACCTTAAAACAAATGGTATATTATTTATTCAATCTTCCTCTAATACATATACTAAAAAAGTATTATTTTATTTTTTGTTTTATTTTATTTAGAAAACATACAGTCATACAAGATAAGTACTAAAAACAACAATTTTTTAACATAAAAAGACCAATTAAGTTTTCATAAATTAAAAAGGTATAAAAAATAAAAAATAAATAAGAATTTTAAGTGAAAAAAGGATAATTGACATTTGCGTTTTCCATGGAGGTAATAAATTAAAATAAATAAAAATACCGAATGTACACTCCGAGCCATCCACGCACACACATGAACGCACATATAAAACATACACAAACATATACATTACATGCGGCACATATACATAGCATAAACCACTCAAGATGTACATTCAGCAACTATCCCAAATAATCGACCCCATGAAGAAATTTTCTGTACAAATGCAACGTGCAGTTAAAAATGTCTACATCAATACTGAGTCCGTTATAATTTCTACAGGTGCGTCTAATGAATGAATTCGAGGTATAATTGTTTTTACAAGTTGGTACATAAAAAAGGGAATTTAATCTAGTATAGCGAAGAGGACAACAGAAACCAATATTTTGTAAAAGATACGGCGAATCAACTATGTTATTGAGAATTTTGAAAAGAAAAATTAAATCATATCTAAGGCGCCTTTTTTGTAGTGATTCTATATTAAAATTGATCAAAGATGCGCCGTAATCATTTTCAATGTTACCAAAACGATATTCCAGGCTCCTTATAAATTTCTTTTGAATGTTTTCAATTTGATTAATATATACATTATATTGAGGGGACCATACTAATGAAGCGAATTCGAGTTGACTACGCACATAAGTATAGTAAAGAAGTTTTAATGTATTTGGTGATGAGAATGGCTTGGAGATTCGTAAGATAAAACCTAGAAGTCTGTACGCCTTATCTACTATTGTATACATGTGATCTCTAAATAAAAGCTTATCATCCATCAGTACACCCAAATCTCTTGCTTTCATTGAACGATTGACAATTTTCCCAGATAGTTTGTAGTCAAATAGTATACTTTTTTTCTTTCGAGTAAATGACATGACAAGACATTTATCAGAATTCAATAATAACTGATTGTCCTTGCAATAGCAACAGATTCTATCTAAGTCAGCTTGAAGAACTTCGCAATCATTTATTGAAGACACAATTTTAAATACTTTATTGTCATCAGCGTATAGCAAAAAATTTGAGTTTTGAATGCATAAACTTATATCATTGATATAAATAATAAAAAATAAGGGTCCAAGATGCGAACCTTGAGGGACACCTGATGGGATTGGTTTAAATGATGAATTAAATCCCTTGAGTGAGACCGATTGACTGCGGTTACCAATGTAGGAACATATCCAACGATACAGATTCTATACTATGCTGGATAGGTTTCCTTGTACAAAAATCCTTCCCTTGCGCATACTACTCTGCGTCTAGTGAGTAAAAGAGCAATGCAGGGAATTTAAAAAAAGAATTCTGTAATAATTAATGTTACTATTACACATCTATCTATAATATTAATACTCTTGAATCGAATGATTGCGTCGGTTCTTATACTCAGGCACAGGAATTTGAGCCTTATTATCGTGGTGTTCAATGCTAAATCATGGTCATTTTTGTATGTTAAAATTTGGTAAATTGCTATCCCAGTAGTTAAAACTGTTATAACAGATATTTAAATAAATGTTAAAATCAGAAAAGGTGGGCTTTAATTGATTTGATGTTTTTTTTTTTTACTTATTACCTAGCATAACAAGGTAATAAGTCAAAATAATCAACATATGTTACAATGACTGCCCCCTGCATGAGATGTATTAATTAAATCCCAACACAAATTTACAGGGTCACAACTGAAAGCTCTATCGTCCCCAATTCCACCTCAATCCCAAGAAAACCTTCCTTTCCAGCAGAGTAGTTTCAAACTGGAATAAATTGCCAAGTCTAGTTTTCCATTCCATTTCGGTCAACCAGTTCAAAAACCGTTTGGATGCTTTTTTGAAGGAAGAAGAACGCAGACAAAAAGCAGTACACTAGATATAGGCCCATCAGTAAAGGCTGCCTGCCTATAACTAATAATAATAATATGTAGGCGTACATATTATGTATGTGTACATGTGCAATTCATTTTAATTTAAGTCTCTGTATTTGGATTATTATTACAATATTTACCTTTTAATTTATTATTAAATAATTATTTAAGAGAGATAATGTATTACTATTACTATAATAAATTTATCTCTAAATTATTTTTTCAGTTTTGAGGTAACATTTAATGTTACTCCAAAATTAATTTTTGTGATAATATTTTTTAATTCCTTTAAACGTTTCATTTCCGAAGCATGCTACAGTAGGCAACAGGCGACTGTTGCCTGCTAATTGTTAAATTAGTCATCAAATTTTGTTTTTGTACCTTGTTACTTTGTTTTTACAAACATCCCGACAACATAAACAGAGATGATGGGATGCGATTAAAAACATCCTGGTACCCAGTCATAAAGAAATCGCATAAAGATTGCAATGTAACACAGATTTGTGATACGGTATAGATCCTAAGTACATAATGGTACACATTAATCTAAACGACTACGACACGGTACAAGTCCCAAATACATAACATCACACAAAAACGACTACGACACGGTAAAAATTCTAAGTACCTAACGTAACACATATTCATACACAAATAACATCAACCCTGATGATGGACGCTGTAACGCGATCCGAAACGTCGGTAGAGAGTACGAACGACACACGGCATAATAACCCAGTTTTTATTTCCAGAAAAATGATGATCTTTGCATCGATATGAAAGATAGTTTCTACTGCGGTGATGCAGCAGGAAGAAAGAAAGATCATTCTCTGGCAGATCGCCTGTTTGCTGAGAATATTGGGATCCCATTTCAGACACCAGAACACCATTTTGGAGGTTCTCCTGAAGCAACCTATAATCGCCCCACATTTGACCCCAATTTAATTGACAAATCAGCTAGGAAATACGATTTGGCCAAAGACAAACAGGAGGTAATAAAAAATCTCATTATTTGTTTGTTTATAATTAATTTATTTAATATATATATAACATGGGTTTAAGAAATGTACGCAAGATATGTTTTAATATTAAAATAATAATTTTAACGATTATTTTATTTTAATGACTTACATTATTCATTTGTTTATTTAACACACGTTATAATGTTTTTTAAACCGCAATACACCACTCTCAAATGTAACACGTGCTCTCCCGAGGACTGACAAATGCACACCGAAGAAAGCAGAGCCGTAGCGCTTCATCACACTTTTCGTGACTGTTTAACAATTAAAATGTAGTTAAAGCTGAAAATATGCTTTTTTTGTAAACCTATTTAATTTGACAATCAAAACAAATGATGGCACTTAAATAATTAACATTATTTGGTTTTTAGATAATAGTTTTAGTGGGATTCCCCGGCAGTGGAAAGTCACACGTGGCGAGAACAGTGGACTCCGCATCTCGTGGAAAATACAAGACAGTTTGTAGGGACCAGCTTGGGGCTTGGCAGAAGTGTGTTAGTGAAGCATCCAAACACATCAAGGTATTTTTAAAAATAATAAAATATAACAGGCGCTGTGGCACAGTTGGTTAGATGGCTAACTGTGAATCTGGCATCGCGGGTTCGATTCCCGCCAGTTGCAAGAAAAAAATTCAAGAAATATTTTTTTCCCAATTGGTCTGGGTGTTGTGTATTTTTCATAACCTCCTTCCATATCCCCCCTTTCCCACCTGCTGACAAGCCTCCAAATAGAGGCGTAGCGAATTTATCATTTAAAAAAAATGACCTTTTGATTTACTTTGATAATTTAATTTCGGAGCCATTTTCTGTATTTGTAAATGACTATCAAATAAACCAGCATGCAATTTGACTGTAGGGGTAGGCGGAGAAGAAAGTATTTCCCAGATTCACAAATTCCTCTACCTGTTTCAGGATACCCATTCACGGTAAACTCGACCTTACTCTTGGCTCTGGAAGCCGACTGACAAATCGCAACTTGTTCAAACTTGACATTGACTATCTCAACGGATCGGACTTATTATTATTGATGTAGCATCAGCTGTTGCTGCTTGAAAATAATTCACCATATTTTTCCATCACATCTCGTATGTTTGCTTATAATAATCCCTCTTATTTCATTACTATTCTTTGTAGAGTGGGAAGAGTGTGATAGCTGACAGTACAAACCCAGATAAGGAGTCGAGAGCACGCTGGGTTAGCCTAGCGCGTTCCTCTGACGTGGATTGTCGCTGTGTTGTGATGGACGTGTCCCTATCACATGCCCAACACAACAATCGCTTTCGTCAACTAACAGACACAACGCATGCCTTTGTAGCTGACATGGTGTTTCACACCTACAAGTGAGTATTACTCCACATTTTTACCATGACAGAAATAGTAGTAATAATGTTTCTATGCTCCTACAACTTTTTTTATATTTCAACACATTCCTTATTGAAACCTGTTTTAAGGCAGATATTTTTACGCAATAATAAATTATTTACCAACAAGACCAATAATAGTACAAATCGGCGGCCTCTGAATAGTAAACAATATGCTTTCTTTCTTATAAAAATATTTAAGAAATTTTTCACAATGCTACCTTTCCAATTCCAGCAGCCAATTTAATTAAAGTTTGTAGGTTTTTGCGGCCTTTTAGATTCTTGTGGTGTTTTTCTGGGTTATTATGCCGTGTATTAATTCTCCTTCTTGCCGACGTTTCGGGCGGCGTTACTGTACTATCAGCCCAGATGGTACATCACATGAAAAAATATTTTTTTCTTCACATTTATCCAAATAAAATGTTTCCCAATTACAAAATCAGTACATCTAAATGTTTCATAAAAAAATAATTGGGGTATTTATTAAATTAGAATTTAAAATCTGAAAACTCGTTTCTAAATTGAATTGGTTTTTCATTCTGTTTTTTAAAATTACAATGCAAAATATTCAATAATGTGGTAGTCAAATTTTTAAGCGAAAGTTTTCATTATCTTATCTAAACTTTTATTTATTACTAGCTGAACCCGGCCACGCTTCGCTGTGGCTTTGTCTGATAACTATTGGGGAGTAAATAAAAAATAGTCTAGAAACTATACATTTACCGAGCAAACACATTGTTTAATTTAATATCTTAATTTGCTGTGACTATGTATGCTGTAGAATATAAGGAAATGCAATGTTCTGTAAAATTTTTGAGTCAATCCATCGATTACTTTCCGAGATTTGCGGTCACAAACATATGGAACCTAAATTTTTATGTATATAGATTGTAAGGAAAATGAAATTTTGTAACTTTGGCTAAAATTTATAAAATACCAGCACTGTGTAGAACTGTCATTCAGTACTTGTTAACTATGACAAATTATGGATTAATTTGAAACGCATAGAATGTTCTGTTTCCGTTGCAACTTAACCGAATAAAAAAACATAGTGTATAGAAACACTCTTCTGGCTAAATGCAATGTTCTGTAAAAAAATTGAGTTGATCCATCGATTACTTTCCGAGATCGGCTACCACAAACATACGGAACCTAAATTTTTATATAGGTGTATTGATTATATCTGAACTAATTAATTTATTTTATTTTTTATTAATTACTTTTCAATTTATTGTTCTCATTCACGAGGCAAGCCTGTATCGAAATATAAATATTCATTTCTCATTTCTCTAAATATTCAATTTGATGAAATGTGTTAACTAAATGTTATTTATTATTATTATGAATAATTCACTAGCAGCTATTAAGCTGATGCGTGTATATCAAGTGTACATGGTTATTAAACATTATAAATCGATGTGTGCATCTAGTTAAGATCAACTGAACTAGCACCAATCACTTTCTCGGGAAGGCCATTGCATTTCTCCACGACTTCGTTTGTCAGGAAGTTCTTCTTGGGGTTGGATGAGAAGGAGGTAGTGTTAAATTTCAATGAATGACCCCCGAGATGGCGGTTTATATTCATAGTAAGATTTTGAATGTTTCAATCGAGTCACCACGCTACCTCCGCTCTTCCAGTGAACTTAACCCGAGCTCCCTTAAGCGGTCCTCGTATGATTTATTTCTTAGAGAACTACCATTTTAGGTGCTCTTCTCTGGACTTTCTCCAACAACTGTGTGTCTTTTTTGAAATAGGGACTCCAGATTTGGTAGGCATACTCCTGGAGTGGACGAACATATGTTTTATAAATTTTGAGGAACAAATCTTGGGTGATGTAAGGGAATGTTTTCCTTATTAAGTATAAGAGAAAATTGGTGCATTTGACAATTTCGATAATATGTGATTCCTATTTAAGATCACAAGTAATCACAACTCCAACTGTTATTAAATATTTGTATATAACCACTTACCGATTGGAGCTACATCCATTTGAAGTAAAAAGTCCGATAGCCTGATCCGTTGAGATAGTCATTGTCAAGTTTGAACAAGTTGCTACTTGTCAGTCAGCTTCCAGAGCCGGAAGAGTAAGGTCGAGTTTTCCGTGTCTGTCGCGCATCATGGATTTTAAACAAAATTTTAACATTAAATTTGGTTTAAGTTGTAAAAATGTGCATAGTAAGAATTCCTTATCCGCACCTAGAGGTGCAAGGTGCATTTGTAGCACATTTGATAATGGTTTTAAAATTGAAGGTAAGGTGATTAGTTTCACACTTCAGGTGGTAATCGAGGAACAATGTAAGTGGTTATATACAAATATTTAATGACATTTTGTAAAATGTTTGATCACAAAGCTATTGCTGTATATATTAATAAATGTGTAAACATTTGTTATGGGTTTCCGGAGCAAATATTTTATTGTATTTATTTTTATTTTAGTAAAAAATATGAAGAGCCGTCTACCAGCGAGGGGTTCAGTGAGATAATTAAAGCCAAATTCTCTCCTAACTTTGCATCGGACCACCAAAGGGAACTGTACTACAAACACCTCCTCGAGAAGTGATGAGTAAATTAACCATAATCCGTTTTGTTTAATGTTTATTTTAAATGTTGCATTTAACTGTGATTTCCCACTTGTGAACCCCCCAGATCCCTAGTCTGTAGGTATGATAATAATATGACGGGTAGAGAAATAGCGTTATGGCTGTTGATAAGTACAAAAGTTGTGTTTTTGAGCTTAACTTTATCTAAAAAATCATAAACGCAAATAGTCACTGTAAACTCTTCCTCTGGGAAATTGTTTTTGTATGCATGGAACTTATCAGTAAAAATAATTTAGCCGCTAATAAATGTTGTGTAAATTTAAAACGATCGATAATTCCGGTTGTTATTAAGTCGTGAACTTCGGAACATAAAGCAGAATATGGTCGGTCCAGTCGTCTTCTTTTTGCTTGTGGCTCAACTCTATTATCCAGGGAATTCCTTACATTTTGAATGCACCTTTTAAAGTTTTCAAAGAACGATTTGACTTGAATTGTGTCAATTGATCGTCCCTGCAATTGCTTGAATAACACTTCACAGTGCGATAAAACATCATTAAAGAAAGTGAGCCAAAAATTAAACTCTTCGTCATTAAGATAATGCAATAGCATCTCAGCTTGATTGAGAGTATTATTATCGGTTGTTAATGAATTTGTTATATTTTCCATACATTTTATTAATGAGAGTATGACCGAATATAGTAGAAACAGTTCGAATATTATAATTCCACCATGTTTGAGGGACAGACTCAATTTTCTCAGACACTATTTCATTTAAAATAGCCGTGCGTTTTGCTGAGTGTGAAAAAATTTTTGGAAAGCTGTGTAAATGAGCGAAAAAATTCTTTACGTGGATATTTTTTGAAACACCTTTTTCCAGAATTGTAACAATGAGTAAAGTGTGCGTATGGATAAATCTGTCTAACTTTTGTCTGCACTCCATTTATGTGTCCACTCGTAACATTGGCCCCGTCATAGCTTTGTGCTATAAATTTATATTTAGTATTTTCCCCGTTAAATAGCTTCACTTCATCCAAAATGACCTGGGATAATCCTGATGCACTTTGGTCGATAGGGGCTAGGTATTTCCCGAATCTTTCGTAAATCACTCCATTTAATTTGTATCGTACAATTAAAACCATTCGGGTTGAAGTAGAAACATCGGTTGTCTCATCGGCTTGTATCGAAAAAATTTCTTGTAAAATTTTCTCGTGACGAACTTGTAAAATCGCATCCAATAAATCATTTTGAATTGTCTTAGAAATTCCTTTAAAAACAGTTGCTTTTTCAAGATGTTCCTTCATAGAATAATCTATTTCAGTAACAAAATCAATCAAACCACGAAAAACTTCCTTATTATTAGAATCTTCTCCTTCATTATGTCCTCTTAAAGCTAATTCGAACGCACCGCAAAATTTGATACAGTCAATAATTCGAGACAAAATCAGTCAGTTTTGTCGAACTTTCTCATTAAACTGTTTAACAGATTGGCGAAAACCAACACCAAGACTCGACCCAACAAATTAATCTGCATTATGTTATGTATGTGTGACTGGAAAAGTGAATGTTTATTTACCTTTTTCGGTAAAATGAGCTCTATTTTATATTTATCACCTCCAAAAATTGTACAGGGAAAACAAAAAAATTAGTTCAAACGATCACATCCACAAATCCAAGATGCTTTAGAATAAAGCGCTTCTTTAAATGTTCTGTTGACAGATTTCGTTTTAACTTCACAACATTGAATAATTAACATATTACAACAGAGATGAAGAACATTTAAGAGAAGGTAATATGGAAGTCTAGGCATCTACAGGGCCACTTAAACCAGCTTCAATTAAATTAACTTAACAATAGAATCACCATGTAAAGCGCCCTTGAGGTATTTTATTACGAAAATGGCGCTATATAAGTTATCCACAATATATATATATATATGGATTACTAAAAAGACTAGACAGGAAGCTGAGGAATATGTTTCATATATAAGAATGTAATTATAGTTTCTTGAAAATCCTTTCTCGTTTTATTGATGTAGATATGTTTTAATTTTTTTTTATTTTTTATTTCTTTTAAATTTTTACACAATTGATGTGAAATTATGTACAATTATGTATGAATAAAAAATACACTGACACTCCGGAACGTGCCTGTGGGCCAGTGGAGTGGCTATATCCATAAAAATATATATATATTGAATGTACCTACCTATTGTATAGACATTTTTGTTAACTATGTATTTGTATTGTATTTTATATTGGATTAAATAAATAAATAAATAAAATAAATATATATAGCCATTGACAGGTCATAAGCCCTGTAGATGCCTAGACTTCCATATTACCTTCTCTTAAATGTTCTTCATCTCTGTTGTAATATGTTAATATAAACAGCTCCCCAGGGAGTTGAATCCAGTCCTTGTCTACAAAAATTTGGACAAACTCAAAATATTGCTGATAAATTACCTGGTCCATGAAGAAGTATAGAATATGAAAAAATAATATTTTCAGGCGTTGCCTAGTATGTAGGTGAAATAATTCAATTAGATGAATCTCACCCGCATAAATAAAGGTTTCAGCTCTTTAACTTCACAAACATCAACAGATGAAAGAATTGAAGGAATACAGATGTTTAAATATGGGCAGAACGGTGAATGTTACATAGTGTGTAAAGTGGCCACTTAAACCAGCCATTGACAGGTCATAAGCCCTGTAGATGCCTAGACTTCCATATTACGTTCTCTTAAATGTTATTCATCTCTGTTGTAATATGTTAATATAAACAGCTCCCCAGGGAGTTGAATCCAGTCCTTGTCTACAAAAATTTGGACAAACTCAAAATATTGTTAACATTGAATAATCTTTAACAATGGTCTTGGTTCTTTGTATTCTCCTCCGTGAATGCTAAAAATAGACAAGTGGTGTATTCAAATCATGATAATATTATGTACTATACCTAGCAGGGACGAATCGTCTATATAAGCGATTATGCACAGTTTATCATTATATTTGACTATCCACAATAATGGTTTACTGTTACTTTGTTTGCACAATAAAATAGTATTTCTTATAAATCATTGCCACCGTTTTATTTTTCTCCAAAAATAAAATAAAAAATTAGTAAAACGCACCCTGCACCAGCTTATTTCCTCATACAAATAAGTATACCAAGGGCGTAGCCAGGTTTTAGTATCAGGGGGGGAGGGGGGTTTAAGATAATAAAACTGCTGAAAGTGCATCCAATAACCTTTGTATTATATGAAATATGTAAAAAAAAAACCAGAAGGTTCAAAGATCAAGGACAAAGAGGTAATACAATTTACATTTTAATGTTATTTAAAAAATATTTTCGATATTTTTACAAAAATCCGCATCAAAGATCCGTATCAAAGTAATGGACAATTTATTATGAATTACGATGTTTGTTCAATTACTTTAATAAAATCCGTTACACTAATGCCAAAGAGAGTCTTTGTGTTAGAAATGTTATTTTATAAACTTTAAGATACTTATAAATAGCTTTAATAGAAACACGAATTCAAAAAACTTTCTTAATATTTGTATGGCACAGACATTTGAAAATTTAAATCGCAAGCCTGTCATTGGTCAAATAAAATGGCTGTTGAATATTGCTATGTTTGCTTCCAAACACTATTATCAAACCATCAGAAGTATGATTTTAAACTACATTTGCAACTCAACTCATGATTTTTATAAAAATAAAGTTGATGAACTACAGAATGACATAACCAAAAAAAAAAATTTTTTTGGAGGTTGCTATCTTTGCTTCCAATGCCCTCATTTTGAACATCTTAAACTCAGTCGCGATTTTTTCCCCCTAGAGTGAGCTTGCAGATTACACAAATTATTTGAACATTCTCGATTTGGAAAACAGTATGTCGAACATTTTTTCTTAAAGGCTATTTTTCTTGAGATGATACAGTTGACATATGACCACCATTACTTTCATGCAGTCATATCGCAGAACATGTGGCGCTCAACGCGGCTGTTTTTGGCACAATTCATTTCTAGAACAAATTGGCCAGTTGACATTTCAATAATTGTGTTATTTTTTATAAACTTCTGTACAAGTTGTGGATTAAAAGTAATGGATAATATAGGTACAAAATACATGCTTTAAAGTCACCCATATGAAGAAAAACCATTCCATGACTATTACCTACCAAGTTAACTACAGTTCACAGCAAAATAATGGCCTGTACTCGGGTCGAAAATTGCCAAATTAATATTCATTTGCATTTTAATTACTTTTAACCTTCCGGGCACAACAGTCTTGTAATCTCTCACCAAACCATTCCCGCGGCCACTTTTGATTGAATATTTTTATTTATGATTGTATAATGAATAAGGCACTTAAAAATTAATAACCAAACTTGCTAAGATCTAAACCGTACAAATAAAATTTTGTGGAATTAAAATAAACATTACAGTTCCTTGATTTAAGGAGATAAAGCGAACAAAAAAGATTCATAGTAAATCACTTACCACTTGAAACCGTACCGCCATCTTTAATGTCATATGATACCTCACAGCAGTGATATTGGAACATCGCGCCTCTTAACAAAACATATTTTTTGTTTGTACTAGGACACTTGGAAAGCTTTTATTAAAGCAGGTTTTACTGATTATTTTATAGTTTTTGATATTTGACATGTTCATTAACGCTTGATAATGACATTTTATGAGGTGACATTGACGTTTATTGACAGAATGGACTTAAAATTTCGCACACGCGATATAATTCTACAAAAGTATTGAGTTAATTTTAGTTTTTTTGGTTTTCATTTTGTTTTCCCACAAACATGACAACGTATTCGCGGCGTTTTTTTTTAGAGTTCAGCGAAATCGACTCGGGAATGTGATCCATTATTTCCTTTGGAAAAATTCTGTGTGGAGTCCGGCTTGTCGAGACTGGGATGTGGTGTCCTTATAATTGGTATTTTATACTTCGCTAATAGTTGCGTTGTAACATTTTCTTGAAAATTAGGAAGTGTTATTGTTTCGCTGGTTACTGATTTAAATAAATAAAAATAATTTAATAAATACAAATCTAAATGAAATGATACCTTTTTGTACCATTTTGTGGATTTACTCATGCATGTTACATTACTGAGGATCATATCAGCTTTACCCCTTAGAGTATATACATTTTAGAGTCCTCACTATTTCAAAGTTTGTAAGAATTTTTTAAAAGGGGACTTGGTCGTATGTTTAGTAAGAAGTCTTTCGTTTCCAGATGTTTATAAAACAGGGTTGTCACAAATGCACGACTCTCGGTGAATTTTCACAGAGACTCGGGGAGTACAATAAAAATGTTTATTTTAATTGAGTAACAAGTTTACCAAAAACATTTTTAATAAAAAAAAGTAAGCAATAGCAAACATTATAAATGACATTGTTAGGTACATAAATTAATTTAATGAAAAAATATGCAACTATAATAAAAAGTCAAAATGCAATAAAGTAAATTTATTGATTTTAAAAGATAAGCAATTTGTTGAAATGTTGTCTCACTCTGACGGCAGGTTGTACCGCTGATTTAGCCAGAAAGTGAAGCCTGACATCTAAATATTTAGAAGCAACTGTCCTAATTAAGTGAACAGCGTGGTTCTCCAGCGGGGACTGGTCTAACATGTGAGAAAGTAATTTATCAAAACAATCTACAGTTAAGAACATTTTTAAAACCTTGCTGACTAAATGCTCTAATGAAAATTGAGGATTCATTATTTTTCCTCCACTTCGGTTTAAAGGTTCTCTAAAAACACGTTCACTATGTGTGCAAATCAAAATAACGTCATTTGATGGATACACTAAGCCCCCTCCGACCTTTTTGTGCAATTAACGAATTCCCCAATCTTGCCCGAAAGCCGCCAGTAAAAGCAGAAAGGTGATTCTCACATTTAATTGTTTTATTTAGATGCCTGACAACGAAACCACAAATGTACATTATGCAACTCTCCACGTACTGACTAAACATATGTAATGATTCAGGAATATCGTCGTCCGGCAAAGTACTTTCAAAACTCAAATTGTCATTGTAATTTGGAGGAGGAAAAAGTTGAAATATTGACAGAATTTTTTAAGCTGCAATTTAAAATACTCATTTGATCCAAAGAGGTATGCCATTTCCATTTACATTATCTTTGATTTTTGCACGTGTAAGTAATTTTTTGCAAGCCGACTTAAATTGGCTGACGGTTGGGTTGTTATTATAGCCAAGAGAGCGAATTACTCCAAAAAACAATTCTATATGATCTTGATTAAATTTGTACATCGTTAGATATTTTAACGTCGGGGACTATGAGAGTAAAGACATCTTATTTATTTATTAAGGAAATCATAGTCTTTATATAAAAATACAAGATACAAAAGAACAATAAAAAAAAGTAAGACCAATTACAGATTTCACATTAATTTATTATGAATGCAAAAGGAGAGGGGAAAAAAGTAGTTACATTTTAAAAATAAATATATTTATAAAAATAAAAATATTAAATAAAAAGTACCTAAAAGGGAGAAGACATTGTATAGCTCCAACTATACTTTCCTCCCCTCTGTCTAAGTTTAAATTAAAATAAAAAGTTAAAATTAAGTTTTAAAATGTTGAAACTAAAAGATAAAATTAAAAGTCAAAATTAAAAATTAAAAGTTAGGCAGGAGATAAATTTAAAATGTCTAACAGATCTGATAAAAATATAGTATTTAGTGTAATATGTCGATGTCACTAAAACAGTCATTATAGGTAATCTGTATTCTTCGAAGAGTGCTATTTTTCATATAATTAGTCATTGAGTTAGGAATGTGGAAGAGTACTGATTGAGTTCTACGGACAGGACTCTATGAAATGATTCTAACAATTTCTGGGCTATCAATTAGGTTATTTACAATTTTATAGAGAAAGCTCATGTCCAACATAGAGTTGCGAGATTTTGAACCTTAGTCTTAACTAAGATTTGTAAACTTTCTATGCAAATTTGAAAACCCAAAAACCCTGTTTTTTTTTATTAGACTGAATAATGTTTACCCCATTCAATAATTTTAAATTCGATAAATATACACTGACGTTATTAAGATACGCTGAAATATTTTGAGAATTGAATATATCAAACAATATGTTTGTACACCTTATGAAAAATATTGTTAGTTCACTATTCAAAAATTTTGGCAGCTTTAGTTTATCAGCAAAAATAAATTATTTCGCATCTGCACAGAATAATAAATAAATAACTGGGCCGCTAATCGAGCCTTCATTTTTTGTCACACATAATCAACGTGCGTTCTGCGTAACTTGTTACCTAAATGAAGTCCAGAATTTTCTTAATATATATTTAACTGCTCCATAAAACCCCAATGAATTTTTCCTCCGTTACTGTCTAAAAACAATTTTTTTCACCCAGTGCATTTCTTATAAATTTAAGCATATGACAAGGGTAAAAAAAAGCACAATAATTTCATTTTCAAAGAAAAAATATGGTTTTAAATTATGTTCTTCAAACGAACAACCCAACTGCTTTGCCATAGTTATATTAGGAGCAGCGCCATCAAACGTCAAAGAAATTGTACGAATACCGCATTCCTTCAGCAAAGAGAGACATTGAGTAACCAACATACTTTTTTGTTCCCCTGTTAAACTTTTGACCGGAAAATATCCAACAGGTATTTTTCACGATTATTTACACAAACTACAATGAAAGTTGGTATCTCACGAGCAAGGGGGTATTTCGTCTCCTTCCAAATTTGCACCAACGTTAACGTATCCCATTTTCACTTGTCCAATTCTTTCTAATTCTTGAATAAACTGAAAAACTGCCAGCAAAACGACTCGTTCACGCAAATATCAGATGACAAATAAACCAAAATAAACATACGACAAATGGTAAAACGTGCAAATATTAAAACCATAAAGCCACAACTGCAAATGTGGCTGTATAGCATAATAATTATGAACCATAGATAAAATATTTTTTGGACAAAGTGGCATTATACAACGGGGGTTAAGGGTCATAAGGGCGAAACTACAAAAACACAGTTTTGAGATAAATGATACAACAGTTTTCAAAAAATAATACTGTCATTTAGGGGTAACAAATGAAGAAAATAAAAAATACAGTTAATAGAGCATATGACATTTATTTAAATAAAACTATTTTAGAAATATTATTATAATAAAGACTTTGATTAAAAAAAAAAAAAAACAATTTCGGAATAACTTTCATCTTTCTGTCCCTAACATTTTTTTGTGAGAATAGTAATTTCTTTCACTTCCTTGCAAATTTGAAGGTTGAAATAATACATGGTAATTAAAAAATTAAAAAGCAAATCTACTCCACAGTATCTCAAACACTTTGATATTGTTTGTAAGGAGGTTATGCATGGAAAAAAAATAGATGAATAAATATCTCAAAGTCGAGTGGGTATCTTAAAAAAAATAATTATCTTATAAATTATTTGTTATTGAGTTAACATTTCTTCTTCAGTATCATCAGATGAATGACTACTTGATAAAGAATTGTAGAAGCTGTGGTATTGTTCTGGAATAATACCGGTTGTACATAGATCTTTTAAATCTTTCATTTTTTCTTCCGAAATTGGAACGTTTCCTTCATATTTCTGTTGTAGTTGGAAATGCTGTACGCTAGCTGCTCGCGGTGCTCTGCGGACGCCCTAAAGCATTTTAAACGAGGGCGGTTTGATTAGTCAGTGACTTTTTGAATAAAACAATTTTTTTTCGGCAAATAAACATTTTATTTTTCTACATAATCACCTTTTAGCTCGATACATTTAGTCCAGCGTTTTTCTATTTTTTTTATTCCCTCCAAATAATAGGTTTGCTCAAGGCTCTCAAAATAGGCGTTTGTTTCGGTAATGACTTCTTCATTCGACTCAAATCTTTTACCGCCCAGCCATTTCTTTAGGTTTGGAAAAAGAAAATAGTCGCAGGGGGCTAGATCAGGAGAATATGCTGGATGGGGTAGAAGTTCGTAGCCCAATTCGTGAATTTTGACCATCGTGACTAGACATGTGTGCACACGTGCATTGTCTTGATGGAACAGCACTTTCTTCTTCGCCAAATGCGGCCGTTTTTCCTTCAAATCAACGTCGAATCTGTTCAAAAGGTTTGAATAATATTCGCCGGTGATCGTTTTACCTTTCTCGAGGTAATCGATGTGAATGACACCGCGTGCATCCCAAAAAACTGTGGCCATGACCTTGTTGGCTGACAGACACAGTTTGGCCTTCTTTGGTCCACGTTCACCCCGAGCAACCCACTGCTTTGATTGTTCCTTGGTCTCTGGCGTGTTGTGATGGATCCATGTTTCGTCCACAGTGACAAAACGGCGCAAAAAGTCGTTCTGATCACGGCTAAACATCGCTAAACACTCGTTTGAAGTGGTCACACGATTGCGCTTATGGTCGAGTGTGAGCAATCGCGGCACCCATCTCGCGGAGAGTTTTTTCATATCCAAATATTCGTGTAAAATATGATGTACACGTTCAGTTGAGATACTTACAGCATTAGCCAACTCACGCACTTTCATTCTCCGATCGTCCAATATCATTTCGTGGATTTTATCGATGATTTCCGGCGTGATCACTTCTTTTGGACGACCTGAACGTTCGGCGTCACTAGTACGACCACAACGGAACTCCGTAAACCACTTCTTAACCATTGAAATTGATGGTGCCGAGTCCCAGTAGTATTTATCAAGTCTTTCCTTAGTTTCAGTGATGGTTTTTTTACGTAAAAAATAATGTTTAATCAACACACGAAATTCACTTTTTTCCATTTTCGTAGAAAATCACAAGGTTGTCTGCTTTGAACGGCTGTCAAACACCAACTGAACGACGTACCTTGATCAAAATTAGAACGTTGCCCACTGATAGATTACAGTTGACGGCAGCACTGTTGCATTTGAAGTAACTGCGCGGGAAATTCAAAAAGTCACTGACTTATCAAACCGCCCTCGTATATAATAAATAAATAAAAATAGCTGTTTTGGAATATTTTCCATATTTACACCTGTGAAATCCAAATATGTGATTGCGCAGCAGGATTATGCGTTGTGAAATTCAAATTCAAATTGTGATCGCGAATTCGATAAACAACCATGCTGAGATATTATTATCACGTCGCTTATTAGCACGGCGATAGTTATTTATGATTGAGCTACTGGTGTAACCCGGCATTTTGCAGTACACACATTGTTCCGGACGCGTAAAATCGAATAAATTAAAATAATACAATAATTAGAAAGGATCCCCGGTAAATGTATAGAACTGATGGCTGGGCTCTCAATAAAGATAAAATGGTCACTTTCGAGCCTGGCCTCAGTATTACCGGGGAAAAATAGCTAGGTTAAAATGAATAAAATGTACAAAAATATATTATGTAAATGTCATGTTGCGCGCGTCGCGGCTGCCGACGAAATGGCCCGTACGGGCATTGAGCGCCCGTATTTACGCCACCTGCGGCCGGCGGCATGTAGCGAGTGGCGGGGAAAGATTACCCCCACCACTCCGAGGCAGCCGGCGCGGGTGGGATGGCCGACTCACGGAGCCCGACGCGCACCGCTTTATAAGGCGGTCAATTAGAAATATTAAATCAGTTGAGTTCCTAACTCTGAACAGTTCACACGTGTTTTATTCCGTTCTCCGTCCTGTTCGCCTTCCTGCACTTCGCTCTTCGCTCCGCTCTGCCTGCTGACTGCCTTCGCCTCTCTGCACCACTTGGACCGGGTGGAAAGTCCTTTTCAGGGCTATTGAGGTTGACTTGCGGTCGGCGCAGCTGTGCTCCTACCTTCCGACTTTGTCTTTGGCTCTGTCTGGGAGGGCGGCTTCCCACTTACGCCGGGAAGCTTGACTGCGGCAGACGCGGGTGACGAACCGGCGAAACTTTCATCGTGGTAACGCGTACGTTACATTTGGTCCTTCGAGCCGGATCGTCGCCAGTGGTCTCCAGTCTACAACACACCTACAGCATGCCGGTCAACAGATCGCCTGTGTCGACGCGTTCGGGAACGCGTCGAGACGCCGGCACGGAGCACGAAGAGGAGCTTCAGGAGCCCCAACCGGGGTCTGTACGAGCACATCAGGAGGAGCCCCAGCCAGGGCCTTCACACGACTGCCAGGAGGAGCCTCATCAAGGACTTCTGGAGGAACAAAAGGACTCGGACGAGGGATCCGCACCCTCGGAGCGGTCCATCTCATCGGCGACATTTCGCCGACAGATGGAGGAACGCGAGGCGCATCACGAGAGGCAGGTGAGCAGCCTCAACGAGATCATCGCCGCGCTGAAGGCCGCCAACGCGAGAGAGGACGCCAGACGAGACATGGCAACCCCCCTCACGCCCACCATCGAGAGGGACCTCACATCGCACGGGACGTCGGAACCGGCTCACAAGCCGCTGCCGCTGACGTCAGACGCGTCTAGGACCGACGCAGCCCTCAGTACGAGGGAGGCTGCCGCCGCACGCCACGCCGCACGCTACGCCGCTGATCCGGAGGATACCGGAGCGGCGTACATCCAGCAGCCGAGCCACTACGACAGCAGCCGGGCGAGAGACGGGGCCGCTTGGAAGCGCCCTGTCACCGACGCGGAAGCAGCCTTCAGCACAAGGGAGGCCGCCGCCGCACGCCACACCACACGCTACGCCGCTGATCCGGAGGACACCGGAGCGGCGTACATCCATCCACCGAGCCACTACGACAGCGGCCGGGTGAGAGACGGGGCCGCATGGAAGCGCCCTGTCGCCGACACGGAAGCAGCCTTCAGAGCAAGGGAGGCCGCCACCGCACGCTACGCCGCTGATCCGGAGGACACCGGAGCGGCGTACACACTTCCGCCGAGCCACTACGACAGCGGCCGGGTGAGAGACGGGGTGCCACGGAGGCACCCGGTCGCAGAGGCGGACTCCAGGACGAAGGAGGCCGCCAACACACGCTACGCCGCTGATCCGGAGGACACCGGAGCGGCGTACACATTTCCGCCGAGCCACTACGACAGCGGCCGGGTGAGAGACGGGGTGCCACGGAGGCACCCGGTCGCAGAGACGGACTCCAGGATGAAGGAGCCCGCCAACACACGCTACGCCGCTGAGCCGGCCTACGCCGGAGCGACAAACGCACATTTACAAGGCCGCTACAATGAGCGGCATCGGGACAATGAGGCGCCACCTGCACACAGCCGAAGGGAGGACGCCGACGTACGCTACGCCGCCGGGCCAGGCGAGCCCGTAGCGGCACGTACTATACCACTGGGGGGCTACGAGTTTCGTGACCCGGTGAGCGCGTGGGTACAAGAGGGGCTACCCACGGAATACATGCCGCCGGGTGCCACCGGCGAGCCTGTGACGAAATACAGACAGCCGCCGGAGTGGCACACGTTCATGGCGAGGCAAACCGGCGCTAGGGATCTACCGCAATTCTCCGGCGACCCGCTAGAATGGCGAATATTTAAGGCGCAATTTGATCAATCGACACAGATGTGCTCCCTTACAAACGCGGAGAACATTCTCCGTCTGCAACGAGCCCTCACAGGACGGGCCAAGGCCACAGTGTCGTCTTTGCTGGTAGATCCCCGAAATGTGCCGGACATTGTGAAGATGTTAGAGGCCGCCTTTGGACACCCGGAGATCGTCGTGGACAGAGTACTGGAGCGGATAAGAAAACTCCCTAAACTGGCCGACAACGCATCCCTGGAGGCCCTGACGGACTACGCGGTCGCGATAAGAAACGTCGTATCGACCGTAGAGGGCCTCGATGGAAGCCACCTCTCCTCCCCGAAGCTTCTGTCCGAGATGACTCAGAAGCTGCCACGAGTCGAGAGGATGATGTGGATTATGTCACGAGCGGATACCGTGAGAAAAGCTACCCCCAGGGATCTGGCACTGTGGCTAGCGAGACTGACCGGTGCAATACCGAATGCGGGTTGCATCGGGATCAGCACGGAACCCGCCCGAGTGGAGAAAAGGCGTACCCAAGAAAGGCACGTGTTTCTCACTCAGGACAAAAAATGCCTGTTCTGCGACATGAGTGGACACGCATTCGGACAATGCCGGAAGTTTCTCCGGAAAACGGTAGAGGAGAGGTGGACAATTGTGCGTGCCAAGTTCGTGTGCTACGGATGCCTAGAACCGGGACACAAAACGACCACCTGTGAAGCGGCGAAGTGCGACGAGTGCCACGGGCGGCATCATCGGTCACTACACCGCGAGAGAGTGGACAGTACGCCGAACGAGCAAGTCTTATTGACAAGGCGAACGGAAGTCCCAGTGACCTTCAAGGTAGTGCCAGTAACCTTGAAGGGCCCGCGTGGGTCAATGGAGATCCACGCACTACTAGACGAGGGTTCATCGGTAACTCTCCTCGAGGAGGATGTCGCCCGTGCAGTGGGCGCCACCGGGGCCTGCGAGGAGTTGAGACTCATCGGTGCCAGTGGGAACATGGACACGCTACAATCACAGCGTGTATCCGTAATCCTCGTTAAAGGAAACAGAGAATTTGGTGTCCAGGCACAGACGGTGCGGGTCATGGATCTGCCGCACCGCAACCGAAAGAGCACCAAGACACACGGGCCAGGCATCAAGCCGAAGATGTTAATCGGTCTTGATTACGCCACCCTAATGGTATCTACAGGCCCGCCAGTCCTACAAGAGGACGGGCGGCTAACCATCGAGACGGCCCTAGGAGCCGTCACCTACGGCGGGGCTGTGCACCCCGCCTTTGAATTACCCCCAGACGGCCAGGGTGAAAGGGACTTAGCGGAACTGGTAAAGAAGAGCTTCGCCGTTGACTCGCTAGGTGTAACCACCCTGGAACGTTGCCGCGCCGCAGATGTGCGAGCGGCGGAGCTCATGAGCAGCTCAACCACACAACTACCATCCGGACGATGGGAGACCGGTTTACTGTGGGCGAAAGACGGAGATTCTTTGCCCTGCAACCGGCAAGCAGCCATGAAGCGGCTGCACTCCCTGGAAAATAAACTACGGAAGGATCCGATACTGGCGATCGCATATCGCGCCAAGATGGCGGACTACATTGAAAAGGGATACGCCGTCAAACTAAGCCGCGAGGAGGTAGACGCCCACCATTCGCGCAAATGGTACCTGCCCCACTTCGCGGTGACAAACCCCAACAAGCCTGGCAAGATAAGGGTCGTGTTCGACGCCGCCGCCCAGTTCCAGAGGACGGCGTTGAACGACCATCTACTGACGGGACCTGACCTGCTTTCATCCCTCCTCGGAAACGTGATCCGCTTCAGAGAGGGACGAGTAGCCATCGCGGCCGACATACGGGAGATGTTCCTGCGGATAAGAATCCGGGAAGCCGACCAGCAATCGCAGCGGTTCCTATGGCGGACGCAGGACGGGCAGGAGCCCGACACGTTTGTCTTCGCGTCCATGATGTTTGGAGCGAAGTGCTCACCCAGCAGCGCGCAATTCGTGCGAAACACAGTCGCACGAGCACACGCGAAAGAATTTCCCGCCGCAGCAGAGGCGATCGAGCACAATATGTACATGGATGACTACCTAGACGCCACAGACAGCGAAGAAACAGCTGCAAGCCTGGTACGAGATGTTACCCTCGTACTCGGCAATGGCGGGTTCCGGCTCACCGGGTGGGCTTCAAACAAACCAGATGTCCTGGAAGAAGTAAAGGCCGACGACCGGGCCAATACAGCAGTCACCATAGGGGAAGAAGTAATGACGGAGCGGGTCCTCGGGATCGTATGGGATCCCAAGAGCGACCTATTTATATTTCGGCACGGAGCCGAAAGTGCAGCCATCCCGGAGCGACCCACCAAGCGCGGCATGTTGAGCGCCGCCATGAGTATCTTCGACCCAGTAGGCTTCATTGCGTGCCTCACGATACGGGCGAAGATACTGCTGCAAGCCATCTGGAGGACAAACACAGGTTGGGACCAACCGCTGCAACCGGACCACGCCGAAAAGTGGTTGGAATGGCGCGACCTGCTGGCAGCGAACGGCTGTACAATACCGAGATGCTCGCTGCAAGGGCAGAAAGAACCCGTGACACTGCACGTGTTCTGCGACGCGTCAGAGCAGGCATGCTGCACAGTGGCATACTTTGTGGGGGCCGATACCACAAGTTTCGCAATGGCGAAGTGCAAGGTGGCCCCCCTAAAGCCTCTGTCAGTGCCTAGACTAGAACTCCAGGCAGCGCTACTAGCGGCAAGGATGGCCGCCACCATAAAAAAAGAGAGTCGAGCTCTCATCACCCAAACCGTGTTCTGGACGGACTCGAGCACGGTCCTGTGTTGGCTGCGAACCGACCCACTGCGGTACAGCACGTTCGTCGCAAACAGGCTGGGCGAGATTGACGAGCTCACAGACGTACGGGACTGGAAATGGGTCCCCACCAAGGACAACCCAGCCGACATAGGGACCCGCGACAAGGGCCCACCCGACCTTGCGAGGTCGGGACTATGGTTCGGAGGCCCCGGCTTCCTGAGAAAAGGGGAAGCCGACTGGCCGAAAGAGAAGAAGTTACTACAACAACCGGACGAGAAGACGCTGGAGCGGAAACAACCCCGCCACTTCGTGGGCCACATCAGACGGACGGAGGCCCTACCCCAGGTGCAGCGCTTCTCGTCGTGGACCCGACTCGTCAGGGCGACGGCATGGGTGCTGCGATTCATCGCACGATGCCGCCGCCACGAGTCCCTACCGTCCCCAGGGGGGACCTTTGAACTTCACGCCTCAGAAACACGGGCCGCAGAAATCATGCTGCTGAAGCGGTCCCAGGAGACGGCTTTCGGAGAAGAGCTGGAGCTCCTGAGACGAAAGGCGCCTATCCCGCCGCACAGCCGCCTCCATGCAGCGGCACCCTTCTTAGACAAAGAGGGAGTCATCCGGATGGGAACGCGCATCCAAGCGGCACAGAGCTTCGCAGAGGACTGCAGCGCGCCGCCTATCATGGACGGGACCTGCCCATACACCCGGCTGCTGATCACGCACAGCCACCGGAAGGGTGGCCACCCGGGAGTCGAGAGGACGATCGCCGACCTGAGAGCCAGCTACCTCATCCTGCGACTCCGCGGGGCTGTGAGGAAGATAACACGATGGTGCCCGCTGTGTAAAATGCTGCGCAGCCGGCCCCAACCCCCGCTGATGGGGCAACTGCCTGAGGCCCGACTGGCTTTCAGGACGCCGCCGTTCACGCACTGCGGGCTTGACTTCTTCGGGCCGATGATGATCACCAACGGCCGAAGAAAAGAAAAGCGCTATGGGGCACTGTTCACCTGCCTCACCACACGCGCGATCCACCTGGAGCTAGCGTCGTCCCTCGAAAGCGACTCCGCCATAATGGCCATAAGAAGGATGGCCGCCCGCAGAGGCTGCCCACACGCGTTATACTCGGACAACGCTACCAACTTCAGGGGAGCGGACAAAGAGCTGAAACAGGCCGTAGACGAGCTCCTGGCGGACCCCAGAATGCTCGCCGAACTTACAGTTCGCAAAATTGAGTGGAAATTCATTCCGCCCTCATCACCTCATATGGGGGGAGCGTGGGAAAGACTCGTGAGGTCTGTAAAACGAGCCCTCCACGCAACCCTCAACGAGCAGGCTCCAAGAGAGGAGACCCTCAAAACCATATTGGCTGAAGCAGAGTACACCGTGAACAATCACCCGCTCACGCATGTGTCAACCAAGCCCAACGACGAAGCACCGCTGACCCCGAACCACTTCTTGCTCGGGTCAGCCAACACACAGCCAACTCTGGCATATTATAACAAAAGGGAAGAAGGGGCCTGCCTTCATAAGCAATGGAGGATCGCCCAGAAAATGGCCGACATGTTTTGGCGCCGATGGCTGAGGGAGTATCTTCCCACCTTGGCGCACAGGAAGAAATGGCGCGAGCCCGCGCCTCCAATACAGGTCGGGGACCTCGCGCTCATCATGGACCCAAATCTGCCGCGGAATTCTTGGCCTCGCGGCAGAGTCACCCGTGCAGAACCAGCAGCTGACGGACAAGTACGAGTCGTCGAGGTGCGGACCACCAACGGCACCTACACCAGACCAGCGGTGAAGATCGCCGTACTAATGAAGGAAGAGGAACAACGCGCCCAGCAGGAAAATAGTACAGACTAGCTGCACGGGGGGAGTGTTCCGGACGCGTAAAATCGAATAAATTAAAATAATACAATAATTAGAAAGGATCCCCGGTAAATGTATAGAACTGATGGCTGGGCTCTCAATAAAGATAAAATGGTCACTTTCGAGCCTGGCCTCAGTATTACCGGGGAAAAATAGCTAGGTTAAAATGAATAAAATGTACAAAAATATATTATGTAAATGTCATGTTGCGCGCGTCGCGGCTGCCGACGAAATGGCCCGTACGGGCATTGAGCGCCCGTATTTACGCCACCTGCGGCCGGCGGCATGTAGCGAGTGGCGGGGAAAGATTACCCCCACCACTCCGAGGCAGCCGGCGCGGGTGGGATGGCCGACTCACGGAGCCCGACGCGCACCGCTTTATAAGGCGGTCAATTAGAAATATTAAATCAGTTGAGTTCCTAACTCTGAACAGTTCACACGTGTTTTATTCCGTTCTCCGTCCTGTTCGCCTTCCTGCACTTCGCTCTTCGCTCCGCTCTGCCTGCTGACTGCCTTCGCCTCTCTGCACCACTTGGACCGGGTGGAAAGTCCTTTTCAGGGCTATTGAGGTTGACTTGCGGTCGGCGCAGCTGTGCTCCTACCTTCCGACTTTGTCTTTGGCTCTGTCTGGGAGGGCGGCTTCCCACTTACGCCGGGAAGCTTGACTGCGGCAGACGCGGGTGACGAACCGGCGAAACTTTCATCGTGGTAACGCGTACGTTACACACATTATTCAATCTTTTAATCTGGACATATCCAATAGCGTTGTCAGCATATTCGGCTCTGGAAGACCTGCAAATAAATAATGTATTTACAATTTTGTGCCCACTGTGCTTAGTTATGGTTTTAATGACAATAATTTACCAGACAAAATAGTCGGTATTCTATTTCGAAAGTGTTCATTAAGAACTAAAAACATAGTCCTTTAGAATACTGATAACAGGACAAAGGAGGTTATGTATGGCAAAATTAGTATCTAAGTATATTTTAACGTGCTGAAATATTTATATCAAAGAAAGGTGTCAACTTTTACTGCCCTTATTTCGACGCTGAAAAAGTTCGTATTTTCACTCGAAACTTCCGCTTTGCGGTGTCGGTACAACTTTTTGTCATGTACAGAGAAGTTAGAAAACTTTTGTTGGTTTCCAGGCATCCTCGGTATATCTTCAACTACCATTCGTCTGCTGTATCTAGCGTGGGAGGCTCCAAATTGATTGTGGAAATTCATTTAAAAAAAATATATAAAAGCTAAATGAAGTGGTGACTCAAAGAACCTTACTCTTGCGCGGAGGATTGAGAGCCCGAACCGCAGTGCTTCTGGATTTTCTTTTGGAGATGATTAAAATCTTTAGACGTCAAATTACAAATATAGCACCTCATTGTTGATGAGGTAGTAGTGACAGCATTGCATACCTTCCCATCAACCATTGCCGGCAATAATGTACGCTTTATGGAAGCAGTTCCACTGGGTGTTTCTATATCTGTATTTGTTAATAGTGACGTTGACGCCACGATGTTTTCGTTTTCGGTGACCACCGGCATTGTCTCTTCTTCAACATCTTCATTACTGTAGTATATTGTGTCAGTCAATCTGTAAAGTTATGCAATAATGATTACATGTGATTTAACACTAATCAAATGCACGTGTATGAGTATTTTGGCAAAAAAAGTAAACATATACAGAAATTCTAAAATTATCTACCAAATCCGAAAGCAAGATAGAAAAAATATAATTAGCTAAGCGATGCAATTAAAAATAAATAAAAACAATATTATCCCACAAAGTCAACAATGCTCAACATCCAAAATTTATTGAGTTATATTAAAAATAATAAAGAAAGAATAATCATTATTTTATTCTTACCCACTAAAAAGCAAGTCCCCATGTGATCATTATGAAGTCTTGCCATTTCCACTTTTACGACACTGTCGTTCCATATAATTTGGTCGTGGACACTTCCTGGAAACTTGGGGTTCACATTTAAAATTCTTAATAGGCGGGTCCACAAGGACCGAGCAGCCTCGCGCGGCTTGAAGATTCTTCGCGTTGAAGCATAAGGTTTTCAAGTGCATACGATAAACGACCCTTCAATAAAATACATGATTTGTGCATTCCGTAAGATGTTAATTATTGGTCTCAAGAGCTTTACCAGATGGTTAAGTGCCAAATGCATCAAAACTCTGGGGGTATTTCATTCTGTGAAGAACGTTATTTATACCGCCAGCTTACTAAATACAAAATGTGCCCTATGCAAGTGGTTATTCCATAACACCCCAATGCTGAGAGTTGATTTGATGATGATTTGACGATCTTAGATTTTTTATTGCTGTTGTCAAGACGTTGTGTTTGTTTAACTCATATTCTTCCAACATATCAAACCCATTACTTCTGAGTTCTTCTCTTAATAATTGCGAAGATTCTACAAAGTGAACCTTGTAATCAATTATAATAATTATAGTTTGACCTTCTTTTTTTTTTTTTTTTAATATAATCATACAATGCATATACATTATACTCCCAGGAGTTATTAGAACTCATTCCGGGACTGAGGAAAATATAACAATTTTATAAAGTACATGATATAAAGAGTTACAAGAGACATCGCATTTCTGGCTAATCTTAAACCAGTTCATACAAATAGAAATTTGAAGATCAACCAGATCAGATTAATTTCAATAGAGATATGCCAGTTTAAAGTGTAACAATTATACAATTAAAAATATACATCCTAACTACAAACAAACATCTTACCTTAAAAGAAAAATCTAACAATTATAAAAAAAGTACATCATTTAAAGATCAACCAGAAATGGACCAGTTTAATGTATAACAATTATAACAAAATACATAATATGATAGACTAATAAATTTATACTACAATATACAATTATAAAATATACAATATACATCCTAACCAAAAAGTACATAGTATGAAGAACAAACAAGAAAAATACTATTTTATCCTACAAATATGCAATTATAAAATAAAAAAAACATACATCCTAGCTAAAAAGCATTAAACATCAGATATAGAGAAACCTTAAATAAAACAAACCATTAAAAAGCAAGCAATCAAAAAGAAGGAAAACAAACACAATTTCTTATAAATAGAAACAGTAAAACATCAAATTAATATCCAGTCAAAAATAACCTTTATATTTGTTTTCTATAAAAAGGTTTAGGAAGAAATTCTTAAGGGCCACGCTTTGCACTTTACGAATTTTGTTTTCTTTAATTTTACTTGGTAGCTTGTTATAGAGAGTTCGAGAGATATTCTCCAAAGACTTTTTTCCAAACTTCGTTGAATTAAATTTCGGTATATGTAGATTTCTTGAGCTACGCGTATTGTGGCTATGTATCTCGTTATTAAGGGGGTGTTTTAAATTTGTAAGAGCTGAGAAATTTAAAATGTTTAGTATGGTGCTGGTGATATCATGCATAGGTATGACTTTAAAGGGAAGTATTTTGGTTTGCCTGTATATATCTTTTACATGTGTATCCCAAGGCAGACCGAAAATACTCCTCAAAGCTCTGTTTTGGAGAACCTGGATCTCTGAGATCAGTTTTTGTGTTGCAAAACCCCAAATACATGATAGATAAATCAAGTGTGAGTGAATCAAGGCATAATAAATTGAAAGTAGAATAGGTTTAGGAAGTAAACCCCTAAGTCTATACAGAACTCCAGTTACAGGTACAATCTTGGATTTTACGTGGTCAAATTGATGGTTCCATGAGAGTTGGGAGTCTATCAATAACCCTAAATATTTAGTGACATGTACTCTTTCAATTTGATTCGTTCCGAGTAAAATGCTGAGATGGATATTTTTTTTATTTCCAAATAGAATATACGAAGTTTTTTTAACATTTAAGCTCAATTTATTAATTCTCAACCAATTCGCAAGGTGAGCGAGATCTCTTTGCATTGCATTCTCCAGTTCCTCAATCGTAGGGCAGTTATAGAAGATGATAGTGTCATCAGCATATAATTGAAGCGTACCTTTTATGCCCCAAGTAGTGACATCGTTAATGTAGATTAAGAATAATAGTGGACCAAGAATGAATCCCTGAGGCACACCACATGTTATCATTCCAAATTCACTTGAACACTCTCCAATTTGAACCGAACAGTACCTGTTGGTGAGGTAGCTACGAATTAGTTCAAGAGGAGTACCTACCACTCCCAGGTGTTCAAGTTTATTTAGTAAAATTTCGTGGTCAACAGTGTCGAAAGCTTTTTTTAAATCTATAAAGATACCAGCTGCGAAATTGCCCCTGTCTAGGTTTTTTTGTAAGTTGGAAATAAAATCAAAAGCAGCACATTTTGTATTAGAGCCTTTCCGAAAACCGTACTGTTGGGTTGTAATAATATTATTCAGATTCAAATATTTTATTAACCTATCTTTGATTACATATTCGAAAATTTTTGAAAATACCGAAAGAATTGATATTGGCCTGTAGTTGGACACATTTTTTTTGCAGTCGTTTTTATATATTGGGACAATTTTTGCTATCTTAAGCTGATCTGGAAAGACACCAGTTAATAACGATTCATTTACAAGAATTGCAAGGTGATCTGCTAATTGATCTCTGCAGATCCCAAGGATAGCAGGAGTGACACCATCGAGGCCAGGTGCTGATCTTTTCTTAAGTTTTGAAATAATAGCTTTAATTTCAGATTTGTTTGTTCTGTGCATAAAAAACGAACAATTAGTCTTAGCAGTATTACAAATTGTATTTTTGTCATCAGGATCTGATGAAATTGTTTTTGCCAAGTTGCTACCAACTGATATAAAGAACTTGTTGAATTCTGTACAAATCTGTTTAGGTTCATTTATCTCAACATTATTGATTAAAAGACAGTTGATATCCGTTTTTTTGGACTGAGGAGCGTTTGCGAGGATGGAGTTTATAGTTTCCCAAGTTTTTCTAGGATTGTCTGCGTTTTCTTTAAAAATTTCAGTGAAGTATCTTTTTTTCACAAATCTTCTATAATTTGTAACTTTATTTCTAGCTTTATTTTTTAATTCTACCAGGAAAATATTGAACGGGTCCCGTTTCCACTGTTTAAAAATTGAGTTGCGTTCTTTGATAAGTGAGTCTAGATGTGAATCAAACCAAGGCGTATTTCCTTGTAGGCGATTTCCTATTTTTCTTTTCTGATTTGATTTGCAAGAATCTATCACCCCTTTAAAATGTTCAATAAACTTATTGTAATTGCAGTTAACGTTCTCTTTTGAATCATATGGAAATGCATTAGTTTCTAGACATGTTTTTAACAGGGAAATGTTAATTTTTGGGTTCGTGATTGATGGGGTAGGTAATCGGTTATTCGAATACGTTTTAAGACTATTATAGTGTTCTAAAATCAAAATGTTATGATCACTAAGCGGATGGTCAATATTTGAAACAGAAGAAAATGTACTCTTTCTGTTGGAAAGAATATGATCGATCAAAGATTTACTATTCTCTGTAGTTCTAGTAGGAAATTTCTTATTGCATCTAAAAAAGTCATAAGATTCTAACGTATTTGTATATATTGTTGAACTCTGAGAAGGTTTACTTATGTCAATGTTAAATCTTCTGTTATCAGTTCCCAAAATCTTTGTCCACATTTAATAAATCTATCTGTTGATATTTTCAAAATTATAATTTCAAAAAATAAAACATTTAAAGAAAGGTACAAATCAAAAGTGACCTAAACATCTAGGATACTAAGGTACGATAAAAATGAAGTATCGAGTATATTGAGAATTAATATTCTATATTCATTACTATGAACGAACTTAAAAATAGTTTACAAAAATATCACAATAACATACAAACTATTAATCGTAAGTAACATTAGATAGTAAAAAAAAGTATACATTGTAAAAATTTGGCATACAATAATCTCTAAATTACTAGTAAGATTAATGAATTAAAATTATTATTTATGAACATGAGTGAAGATAAAAGGCATTTTATTTTAAATTACTCGTAGTAGTTCTTGCACTTCTACGCAATGGTTTAGGAGTGTTTTTAGAAATCAAATTTTCATTCGCAATTGACTGTTCAACATCTTAAATTAAAGTCTTTAGACGTCAAATTACAAATATAGCACCTCATTGTTGATGAGGTAGTAGTGACAGCATTGCATACCTTCCCATCAACCGCTGGCAATAATGTACGCTTTATGGAAGCAGTTCCACTGGGTGTTTCTATATCTGTATTTTTTAATAGTGGCGTTGACGCCACGATGTTTTCGTTTTCGGTGACCACCGGCATTGTCTCTTCTTCAACATCTTCATTACTGTAGTATATTGTGTCAGTCAATCTGTAAAGTTATGCAATAATGATTACATGTGATTTAACACTAATCAAATGCATGTGTATGAGTATTTTGGCAAAAAAGGTAAACATATACAGAAATTATAAAATCCGAAAGCAAGATAGAAAAAATATAATTAAAAATAAATAAAAACAATATTATCCCACAAAGTCAACAATGCTCAACATCCAAAATTTATTGAGTTATACTAAAAATAATAAAGAAAGAATAATCATTATTTTATTCTTACCCACTAAAAAGCAAGTCCCCATGTGATCATTATGAAGTCTTGCCATTTCCACTTTTACGACACTGTCGTTCCATATAATTTGGTCGTGGACACTTCCTGGAAACTTGGGGTTCACATTTAAAATTCTTAATAGGCGGGTCCACAAGGACCGAGCAGCCTCGCGCGGCTTGAAGATTCTAGATTGTGTGTTATTGGTGTCATCTTGTTGTTTTTAGGGTCTTTAGAGTTGAGTTGCGCTTACTGCTTCATCGTTAGAATCGGTTTCATTCTATAAATCAATTTTAGGTGCCAGCTACAGAAAAAGAGTGGCTCGCAATTTTAAACGGTTTCCCAAATAAATGGAATTTCCCACATGCTGTAGCAGCGATGGATGGCAAGCATGTTGTTTTACAGTCTCCCATAAACAGTGGCAATGACTATGATAATTATAAATCATTTTCAAGTATAGGTTTGTTCGCTTTTGTAGATGAAAATTACAAGTTTTTATACGTAAATGTTGGGAGTAAAGGACGGATTTCTGATAGAGGTCTATTTAAAAATATAAAATTATACTAAAAACTTGAACAACGAGAACTTAACATCCCATCACCCACAATTTTGCAAATACATAAATATATAATATTATTCATATATATAATATTTCCAAACTGAGCTCACGTAAAAAGCATTTTCTCTTACTTCTGTTATTTTGTTTCCATTCCGGATTCTTTTCTATTAATAGCAAATATGCATTCAGTGCTGCTATGTCTTGTATTTCCATAAATAAACGAAACGGACATCTTCTTGTCCCTCTGACACATTAGTATTCAGTCGTCATTTTTTCTCCTGTGTCAATGCCACCTTTGGTTTTGTTACTATGTAAAATTATTTGTGTCTTTTTTTGTTTCTGTCTGGCTTATTTTGCCATCAAAAAATTGTGTACATAAATGAAGAACTGCCTTGTTATTTATTTATTTATTTATTTATTTATTTATTTACGGACAAAGTCCATTATAAACATTACAATTAAAATAAATTTTTACAAAGGAATAAAAAAATATAAGGAACAGAAATAAGCAGCAAAGACAGATGATAGATTTTTTAGATTAAGTAAAAAGCATAGGCTAACTATACAGATTCTTTAGCTGATTTGTAAAGAAAGACATCCTTACACCATAATAATCAAGATCTTGATGATCGTTCACCCGCCTGATCATTCTGGGCAAAGGCGACTGTGCACCATAATTGGTCCTGTAGTGACCGAGGAAAAGCATTTCATTATTTCTTAGTCTACGGGTGGGAACGTTAAAAAGAATCTTTTGCAAAATTTCAGGGGCATCAATGAGACAGTTCATAATTTTATACATGCAGATTATATCTGCAATGCATCTGCGTTTTTCAAGACTTGATATGCTTAAAAACCTCTCCATATCAGAATATGAATAGTCTCCTCTTTCCAATCCCATCTTCCATGCAATTTTTCTTATAAAACGATGTTGAACTGATTCAAGGCGCTTGATATGAACAGCATAATGAGGGGACCAGATTACAGATGCATATTCAAGAATAGGGCGAACTAAAGAGCAATAAAGTGTTTTAAGTGTAAGCATACTTTGGAAATCAGACGTAGTTCTATTAATAAAGCCTAAAATTTTTAAGGATCTGTTTACTATATTATCAAAGTGTTCCAGAAAAGTTAGTTTATTATCTAGGATCACTCCAAGATCTCTTATAGAGGTGACAATCGAAAGAACTTGGCCATTAAGTTTATAATCAAAAATAAAAGGATGTTTACATTTATGGTATGAAATAATTTTGCATTTATCGATGTTAAGTTCCATGTTATTAGTTTTGCACCAAGTATGAAATGCATTTATGTCTTCTTGGAGTCTGACACAGTCATCAATATTTTTAATTAGCTTAAGTATCTTGTTATCGTCAGCAAAAAGCCAGAATTTTGTAAAAGAAAAAACATTAGCAGCATCATTAACAAACAGATTAAATAGAAGAGGGGCCAAGTGGGCACCCTGTGGTACACCAGAAGTTACTAGGAAGCTATTTGATATGAAGTTATTGATTTTTACACTTTGTTTTCTATGTGAGAGGTAGGATTTTAAAAACGATAAAAAGGGATCTCTAATGCCTACAGCACGAAGTTTAGCACATAAAATGTTGTGATCAACTTTGTCAAAGGCCTTGGAGAAGTCTGTATACAGTACATCAGCTTGAAGATTATTCTCGAACGCTGTAAAAATAGTATCAGTAAAAGAAAGCAAATTGGTCGTCGTTGATTTGGCTGTCCTAAATCCATGCTGTCCTAAATTATGCTGAGGAACATACGACAGAAGAGTTTTATTAAATGTAAAACCAAAATGGCTACTATGCAACGGCCATTCTTTCGATGGAAGAAACTACTTTGGAATTTTCTTCTTATTTTTTCTTATTGTGCCAGTTAGGGTAAGTTTTTCTTCCAAAGGATTGTCGGCTAGTAGTATTGACGTGAAGAAATTGTATGCAGTTACTCTTCAGTTTGTGTCGTATTGAGGCTCTGTTAGTTTCATTACGACGCGATTTTCTTGATTATTTTTTGTTTGTTATTTGAGTCTTACAGAATCAAAGGCGGCAATGTGGGTCTGACGTAATTATTGGTAATTGAAAATAAACGTTTTTTCGCATTTAAAGCACATATATTATCATGATGGTGTTTTACTGCAATCTGTGTAATTAAAAATTAAGATATATAACCAAAACAATAGTATAAAATGAGTCATAGGGCAGTAAAAAGGTTTTTAATGTGCTTGATTCTTCTCGAGAATGCCATTTTTTTTAACCTAAACTAGGTATAGACTTGCCATCTTTGATAACAAACATGTATTGTTATTGTGCACACAGAGAATAAATATACGAAGTCTAACAGATCAATTGAGAAGACACGAAGAATTTTTATATTAATTTATTATTCAAAAGACAAGGAGAAATTCTATTACACTTTAAAAGGCTACGTTATTTAACTAAGGGCCTATTTCACCACCTCTGAGTAAAGTCTTGATAAGAACTACTCATCGAGTAAAACAAATAATCTGTTTCACCACCGCTAAGTAGCGCTATTCGGCGAGTAAGTCCCTGAGTAAACTACTCAAAGCTCTTCCCTATGATTAACTGCTAATCATTACCCAGAGAAAAAATAAAATGGTGGCAAAACAATTTGACAGCCGGCAAAGAGGGTTTGTGTTTCGATTTGTTAGTTTGGAAAGTGTGTGTTTTTATAAATGATAGAACTGATAGAGCTTGTGGACGATTTTCTGTAAGACCGAAAGTGGTTGGATTTGGAGCACGCGTTAAACTCCGCTTCTATTGATTTCCACGCGAAATTTTTTTCTTTCCGCAAAACATTGTCGCTTTTTTTATTTTCAATCACATTTTTGTGGCGCAAAACTAAATTTATTAGTACTTCGCATTCCTCAGTACTAAAGTTTACACCCCTTTGCGCTTTTTCTCCATTATAATGCAGTTTTTAAAAAACACGTGCGACTCCCAAAGTAATGAACGAATACAATAAACAACACACGAAAGCTAGCAGTAGACGTTGTCATGTTGTCAGACGTGAGCCTAGACCGTTTAAATGCGACGTTGCCACACAATGTATCTTTTTAGCAAATCAAAGGATACTCATAGGTCGTGAAACCGTTGCTCGGTAATCGGGACATTAATCGTCGGATTAAGTTATGTGATGGTTAGTTATTCAATACTTTACTCAGAGGTGGTGAAATAGGCCCTAAGTATTACGTCGCACTAGCGTAGTAAACGGCGTAAGATAATATCTCTAATTCCCTTTCCAAAAGACTTAGTATGGATTTATATAATGCAAATTTCGGTCCTTTGGAGGGGTTATTTAATACAAAAAATGGGTACATTTATTCTTCCCACGCTACATCCTGAGATTCACGCGTTGAAGCATAAGGTTTTCAAGTGCATACGATAAACGACCCTTCAATAAAATACATGATTTTTGCATTCCGTAAGATGTTAATTATTGGTCTCAAGAGCTTTACCAGATGGTTAAGTGCCAAATGCATCAAAACTCTGGGTGTATTTCATTCTGTGAAGAACGTTATTTATACCGCCAGCTTACTAAATACAAAATGTGCCCTATGCAAGTGGTTATTCCATAACACCCCAATGCTGAGAGTTGATTTGATGATCTTAGAATTTTTATTGCTGTTGTCAAGACGTTATGTTTGTTTAACTCATATTCTTCCAACATATCAAACCTTTCTTCCGGCGTGATCACTTCTTTTGGACGACCTGAACGTTCGGCGTCACTAGTACTGGTACGACCACAACGGAACTCCGTAAACCACTTCTTAACCATTGAAATTGATGGTGCCGAGTCCCCGTAGTATTTATCAAGTCTTTCCTTAGTTTCAGTGATGGTTTTTTTACGTAAAAAATAATGTTTAATCAACACACGAAATTCACTTTTTTCCATTTTCGTAGAAAATCACAAGGTTGTCTGCTTTGAACGGCTGTCAAACACCAACTGAACGACGTACCTTGATCAAAATTAGAACGTTGCCCACTGATAGATTACAGTGGACGGCAGCACTGTTGCATTTGAAGTAACTGCGCGGGAAATTCAAAAAGTCACTGACTTATCAAACCGCCCTCGTACATAAATATAATATAAAAACTTAGCAACGCAGCCGGTTGACGCGGCTTTGAGGCGGCCGCCAGAAATGTGTCCGGCGGAGCAATGTTTGAGCTAGCAGCTCTGCCCGTGCGCGAATCGGCTCCGAGTCCTCTATTGTAACCATTCCTGTATTATTCAATATAACATTTTCCTTTTTTGAGTTACATAGTAAATTTACAAAGTCTGCTTTAGACAAAACATACAACCATGTATTCGTTTTTTCAAGTTTTTGATAAATATCATAATTATTGTAAGATATTCTTACATTACATATTTGTGAAATTTTGTGACTAATCAAAGAGTCTAGCATATTCGTTTCACAGCTAGGGTGAATTGAGGTTGCAAATAATGTATTCATCTTCTTACACAGGTATCTAGTTTGATCAATAGTTTTACAATTACTTAAATCATTAGAAGTTGTATATAAATGACTTATGTTAGTAAGATATAGATATTTATTAGAAGGTTGAATAAAAATATATTCATTCTAAGTTAGCACAGTATCCACAATCTTCTTTAGTAGCCCAGGAGCTCAATCACAGATAACTATCGACATGCTAAAAAACGTGCTAAGTATTTGAGCGATCACCACGAACAATCATGAACACGCTGAAGTTAAAGCGGTCGCGTTGCAAAACGCCATAGATAAGTTCCGTATCCGTAGTCCGTGGTCAAACGTCAAATCAAAAAAGTCAACACGCGTGTAATCTCGTGCCGGTTTGTTATTTCGTTTTCAAGTTACAAACAATTACTATGGCGACTGCTTTTCTTAACATTTGGCTTGCCGACCGCCGGCTAAATGCAATACGGCACTCGAGAAAAATTGAAAGAAGGCGTGTGCGAGATTCAACCAATCCTCTTGAACTGACCGAAGTTGAATTTCGTTTTGCAACGCGACCGCTTTAACTTCAGCGTGTTCATGATTGTTCGTGGTGATCGCTCAAATACTTAGCACGTTTTTTAGCATGTCGATAGTTATCTGTGATTGAGCTCCAGGTATATAATATATCGTCACATCGAAAACAGTAGCTTGCGTCCCAGGTAAGTATGTTTGGAACGTCTGTTATTTCACAAATGATATGATGTTGGATCTTTTCGTAGACATGTTCGTCGACTTCTTGACAACTCTCACACAGTAGATTTGAATCGTCGCATGTGCTAATCATCTTATATCCCACAAGCAAAATGTGATTGTCCTCGGGCATCTGGAACAAATTTATTTATTAACAAACTTGTTCCAGAGTGATTCCCAGACAAAAGAATTTATCACGAATCGCTTGTCTATGTGTCGATGAAAGTTGTATTCTGTCGTTCTCGATTTGATTGCGGCGCAAGCTTCTGGTGCTGTGACGTACATCTCAATCGGGTAATTGGAGCAAGTGTATAATACACAATTTTCAATGTTATGTTTTTCCTTGTATTTAACGTCTGTCGCCATCGGTGATCCCCCAGCTAAGAGTTTCCACTGTTCAAACTGATTCTCCGTTAGTTTGCACTCGTCCATGAAACAGGCGTTGGTGTGAAGTAACGAAGCGAAGTTAAATGTTGAAGATGAATTTAGACCTGTCAGTCTTGTGAAGTTAAAGTGTAACGCTACCAGTGTTTCCATTATCATAGTCTTTCCCGTGGAAGGTGGCCCGATGAAAAACAAGTTATTCTTTTTATTTAAATTTTGTGCATAGTGCATATACGTGTTAGTCAAAAATTCCACTACATTAAAACATTAATGTAGTGGAATTTTTGTTGAACAACAGTTGAGAGTTAAAAAGTTAATGAATGTTTCTTCTAGTTCTGCAATGTTGTCTGCTTTATCAGCGTCTGGATATTTCAAAAGATCGTACTGCTTTGCTCGTTCCAATCTTTTTATCCTTTGTTCTTGAAATACCGAAATTCCTGCGATGTGGATGGCTGTCTTGAGCTTTTCTCCGGATCTTGGTTCGAAGAGGAAGGAGATTCCCTCAGCTTGTCTCGATAGAATCGTATATGCGCTTCCTTCGTTAAAAGCCCGTTTTTCAACCAAGAGCAAGATGAGCTTTTCATTATAGATAGAAGCACTTTTATTTTTTCCCAGTCTACTCTCCCTCTTATTTCTTCCCCCTCTTCCAACATCATCAGAGGTTGAGGCGTAAAGTTGTATTTGATTCCCTTGTCTATCGAGACTTTCATCGGCTTCATCAATTGCTGTAACCACTCCATCGTTCCCCACTCTTTGTTGGCTGCCTTCCATGGTAAGTACATTAATTCCCCTTTCCTCACACTCAAGTTGCAAAATTTCTCTTGATTCCTGATCGTAGCTCTCCATTCTAATCTGATGAATGGCGCACTGACAAGCTCGAATATCTCCTTCGTCGAGAACGTCTTGTACCACCTGACGACCATCGCCGGAATAAAAATACTGGCGTATGCAAGACAAACAGCTAATTTTAATTCGTCAAAGGCCTATTGTTGGTCTTCAGTTCAAACAAATTTTATATCCTTTTTCAAGAGACTTATTAATGGTTGAGCTATTTTAGAAATTTTTCAATAAACTTTCTATAGTATCCTATCAATCCTAAAAACGACTTAATATCTCTGGGAGTTTTAGGTATTGGATAATTAGTAATAGCCTTAATTTTTTCTGGGTTTGCTTGAACACCGTTGTCAGTTGATATGACCTACTTCTATACATACTATACGCTACTTCTCTTCTTAAAAACTCACATTTATCTGGCTGTAATTTCAAATTATCTATGATTTAATAAAACTTCTTCAAGTTTATGGTTATGGTCTTCTAATGAACATCCGTGCACGACTATATCGTCTTGGTACACGTAGAATTTCATACCTTGTAATCCAGATAATTCATTAATCTTTGAAATGTCGCCGGACTATTTTTTAGACCCATTGGCATTCGTGTATACTGGAAATGTCCTAAAGGAGTGCTAAATGCCGTTTTCTCGATATTTTGAGAATCCATAGGGATTCAATGAAAACCTGATGCAAGATCTAAGGTACTGAAGTACTGAGAACTACCTGACTGGTCGAGAATGTCAGTAATAGTTGGTAATGGGAACGCATCACCGATTGTTATATCGTTTAATTTTCTATAATCTATTACGATTCGCCATTTTTTCTTTCTAGAAGATTTTTTGGGTACAACCCAAACTGGACTTGACTATGGGGATTTAGAAGGTTCTATAATACCGTCAGATAACATTTAATTTATCTGAGAATTTATTTCTTCCTTGTGTACTTCGGGATATCTGTATGTTTTCGTAAATACAGGACGTGGAGAAGTCACAGGTATGGTATGTTTAATAGAAGAGGTGGATGAGAATTTATCTCCATCCAAATGAAATAAATTATTAAATTTATGCAATATTTTCGATACTGAATCTTTTTGCTCTCTATTTAAATGCTCTGTGCGAATTTGAGAATCTAGTCTTTTATTCCTAGACAAATCCATTTTATCAGAATTCCGAATGACGTAAAAGTCATAGGTATCTGTTGGAATTCAGTTCAGTCCTATTCGCTTTATTTGAACTGGCCTATCGGTCAGGTTTACAATAGAAGTTATCTCCTTAGAATCTTTCGAAACGGTTACGAGTGATGAAGGTGAACTCCCTCCAAAATATCAACATCTGGTACGAGCCCTTCGACAAGCTCTTGCGCATTTAAAACATCGATTTTGATAAATGATTCTGAACGAGGCGGAATTATAAGAGCTTGTGCACTCTTAATTTTGAACTCAAGGGGTGGGTCAATTCCCTGAAATCTCAACTGATTCGTATCAAAATCAACTTAAGCTTTTACTTTAGTGAGAAAATCATTTCCAACTAGACCATCGAGTGGTACATTAGTATTAGAGGGAATGATATGAAATGGGTGATTAAATACTCGTTTATTAAAATTCAGCGTAACTGCGAGAGTGCCAAGAGTGGTCACTGGATTGCAAGCTATATCTAATCTCTTTAATTGTATAACTTTAGATTTGTTAATTAATTGATCATTTTTAATAGAATCTGCTTTTATAAGACAGATATCAGCTCCAGTATCGAGCAGAAAATTCAACTCAGTATAAGGTCATCCGATTATACTAAGCTTAACAGACTCCGTAACATGGGAAGTTGAGTGACTTACGTTTGTGGAAAACATTGAACTCGTATCTTTACCCAAGGGCACACTATTAAAGCGTTTTTTTTCGACAGAGTCAATATGATTCAAATTTGGAAAGTCACATATGCGAGGATTAAGAGGGCTAGGTTTCCAGTTGGAATCCTTTGAAATTCTACTTTTATGAGTATAACATGAATTTGAATAAAATTTATTTTTATTTTATTTATTTATTTCATCACTACTTCTATGATATTGACGCTCCGAGAAACAGTAGCAGCTTCCTCGAACGAGTTATTTTCAGATGTTTCGGGACCGGTTTTATTGTTATAAAAATTTTCTTTTTGTTTTTTATATTTTAATTTACGACAATCGTCAATTACATGGCACATTATAGCCGGCAATATATGTAATAATTGGCATTAAATTCTCGGGAATATTACCTAAATAAAATTCCGAATTTACTACATCATTAGAAATAGTTAAATCCACAAATACATTATTCATGGATGCAGTAACTTCAGGAAGGAGTATCTTTAGTGGAATATTATTTCCATTACACACTAATATAATGCTGCTTTTAAAGCGAAGTTTCCTTCTGCTTTTAAAGCGAAGTTTCCTTCCGCTTTCTCTAAGACTTGAATGTAGCTAATGCAGTAATTAGCTCCACTCATTTGCCTACAACACCCGAATCTTGCTTCCAGATCATCATTCTGGAACTTGCCTGGGACTTGTACTGGTAGGAGGTAATCTATTTTGTACATGGAGAAAAAAAGATTTTGAAAGAAGTGTTAAGGGTCAGACAAAATAAACGTTTGTTTAGTTGTGATTTATTTAATTGAAATAACTTTAGGTTATAAATTTAGATATACGATGTTAATGTCTTAATGTCTAAATTAGTTCTGAGACTGGGAACCATCAAACTAGTATTTATATTGATCCGCGGGTGTCATCTTTTGGACTGGGCTTAAGTAAACATTGATTATAACTATCGAGGGTGAATGGAATTATACTACTGAGATAAAGATGTATTTATCTGGACAATATTCTAAGAATTTATCATGTGACAGCATTGGAAAGTTTTACTAGTTGATACGAACTCATATCTAGGTTCATGGTTCCATAACACCTTCCCCCTTAAGATGAGATACACTATCTCATATCTTATCTACGTCACTCCGCAACCTAGTGCTCCGCCTCGGTTTTGGTTCTACTATCATTGGGGAAGCTGTTTCCAATCCTTGTTCTTGCATTTCGATATTTAATTGATTTCTTTCCTTTTTCTTACAATAGTTAAAAGTTATACAATTAGTAATTTGTGTACATGCATTAGATCTATTGTTTCCAAAATAATTTCTTAAAAATTTATATAACTTATATCCTAAATACAATGAGATCAATTTTAAAATACTCATAACAATATAAGAAAAATAACTATTTTTTACAATTCTCTTAAAAATATGTTCTTGAGGTGCATCATATTTATTTAAATCATCGTAAATGTCACTTAATTTATGGCTGGCAATCAATAAATCATCATTATTTAAATTATTTAGTTTGTGGTGAATTATCGGAATATTTAAATGCAATTTACTCTTATTAATTTTACAACAATCGTCTTCTAATATATTAAATGATGGTACCATAGAATATGATATGGCATCTTTAACAACCTTCAGATCTTGTATGTTGCTAATTATTGATGAACTACTAAAAATTTTGCAATTTGGATTGACATTTAATATACCAGTATTTTTTAACATTAAATCAAAAGGTTCCGTTTTATTACATTTAGAGGTAAGTAATGTTTCTTTTGGCAAAACAAGTATCCATTCGTTTTCATTTAACTTATGCCAAACTTCATTTATATAATTCAAAATTCTTACATTACAATTTTTTGGTACAAAATTCTTTTCAACCAATAATTCTGTTTCACATGTAGGTCTATTATGAAGTGAGTAAAATGGATTATTTGATTTACAAATAAAATTATCTCGAATTGTTTTCTTACATTTATCTAAATTATCTATAATTACATATTGGGTTTTACTTTCAGATATTGCTATGTATTTAGTAGATGGTAAAATAAATACATAAAAATTATCAGGTCTCTTCATTGGAAGTGATATTAATTCATACATATTGAATTTTATAAAACTACATAGAGGATTATCTACTACAAATATAATTCTGTTAATGATTGCAAAAACTTCTAAGAAAAGATCTATAATTTCTAACATTTTATCAACGTACTCTAAACTCAATGGCATTGAATAAGACATACCATTTGGAATATATGGAACAGATTTAATTAATTCCTCTAAATATTGTCTAGGTGTAATTACAAAGGGATGTAAGATATTATTTTTAGCAAATAGGATTGCATTTATAATTGATGAGAATTCATTTTCTAATTCAGTGGACATTAAAACTAAGAGTCCTAAATGTTCTTCAATATTTTGTTTAATTTCTATATCAAATACATGTTTGTTTACATCTTCTGCATATACTTTTAATTTTTCAAAGTTTTTATTAAAAATGTCTTCATTTATATTTAAATTAGTCATAGTATTATTAAAATTTAGAATTGCAGATTTGACTATTTGAGTTTGTTGCTTTAAAGTATTGTATAATTCTTTTTCATCTTTATGAACGTGTTTGATAGATTCATCGTAGTACTATGCATCATCTTCATCCATTGTACCAAACAAGGTTTTAAATGTTTGTCCAATTATATTTAACCATGCTCTACGTGTTCTTTTTGGTTCATAATGACCAACTAATTCTTTTATTGTTTTTTGTTTATCTTGCAAATTATTAACAATTGGTTTCAATATATTCAAGATATTTTTTTTATAAATTCCATTTGTACATATTGTTTCAGTATTATGAAAAACTCTATCTATTAATTCAATCTTTTTATAATAATTTCCTAAATCTAAATACGTTACTAATTTCCATTTACTTTCTATAAAATTTATACTATTAATATGATTATAATATAATCCAGATGAAGATGTAATTTCAGTCCAGCTTGTCTTGTTAATTCTAGTGGTAGCGGTTGTCGAAAAGATCAGCCTACAACAAAAGCTCTTTTTATTCTATTTATATGAACCTTTATTTTTTTATTCTTTATTTGTAAAGTACAATTTACAGGTGAGTTTATTTCAACAATTTTATAAGGTCCGTTGAAAGTATTAGTAAGTTTTTTACATGTTCTTGGTTTTAGATTTTCGTTTTTTAAATATACCATGTCACCTTCATTATAAGATTCGTTATTTATTACTCTTTTATCAAATAAGTCTTTAGATTTTTTCTTTATATTTATTTATTCATATTTTTCGCTTACAAACTATAAATTAATAATAAAAATAATGTGACCTCACTGGGGTTTCCCGTGCCGAGGACACTTAACAATTTAGTTTTTTTTTATTACATTTGAGAATAAACAAAGAAGACTCACTTAAAAAACAAACATAATTAACAAATATTCAGACAGTTTTAAAAACAAGGTATTTATATACATCTATATTATTTATATTACAAAACACACAATGAAAACAACAAAAACCTAACATAAGCCATACAGTTGTGGAGCAGTTGATTCAGCATTGGTATGGGCGAATGAGACAATCCATTTTACTTCTACCTAGCTCCACTATCATTTTTTTTATAGCCTTTTTAAACATTTTCTCATTACTAATTGCTTTAATAGATAGTGGAAGTAGGTTATAGATTTTAATTGAATAATACTCAAAATCCCTTTGTCTGAAAGTGGTATTAGTTTGTATTTGTTTAAGTTGTTTATGTGTTGAGGATCTAGTGATTATATTATTTATATGTGATGTATTGTGGGGGTTATGTCTTTCATTTGAGTAAGAGTAGTGTTTGAATCTATAAGTGAGTATTGTTTTAGCGTATAATTGTTTTGGTGTCATAAGTTGTGATTTATGGAATATTTCTTCAGTAGATGTCTGTATCGGGACTCTGAGTATTATTTTAATGATGGATTTTTGTGCAACCAATACACTATTTAAAACTGTGTCACTCGCACCACCCCAACCGATTTATACCGTACTCCAAAATTGATTGGCACAATGCAAAATAAATCTTTAAAAGTTCCTGTACATTAATTATATTTCGAATCGTTTTGAATAAATACGTTAATTTCTTAAGTTTATTAGTAACATTTTCAATCTGCTGTTTCCACTTTAAATTTATATCAATAATAACTCCTAAGTATTTGACATTGTCTGTCCTATCCAGTATTGGGCAATTACAATGAGCACTTTGAAGACAATTATTATTATGTAGTTTGATGTTAAAATAAGCATTTTGTGAATAGGTTCTAGAACTGATTTGAAATGGAATGAAGTTAGTTTTAGATTTATTAAGAGTTAAGTAATTAGTATCTAGCCATGCCTTTACTATATTCAGATATCTTTCGGATTTTTCATATGTTTCCTTCCATGTCTTATCTTTGAATAATCGAACGGTGTCATCAGCAAAACTAACATATTGTCATACTCTTTTTTAATATTAAATCTTACCTTGCGGCTAATAGTCTCAGGTAGAACTTGTTCTTTTTGATCTCAAGGTTCCTTGAAGGATAACATGGGTCCTTAGTTACTTTCCATTAGGTATTATTGCAAAATTCTAATAAAATACTGAATCTCTTGCTTGGTTGTGAACAACGGTGGGAAAAGACAGAATAAAGTGGTTCATTTCAAGTTTATTTATTACAAATCAGTAAAATATAATTTTACAGACAACGGACATATATGTTTCTCAAGATGTTCAACAATTATTTATGAGGAACTTAATTATAGTAAACAGGATTAATAATAATTGGAGCAGAGATCTCTCCTAGTAAGAATTAAAATTGAAAATAGCCCATTATTAAAAGGATTCGAAATTAACCTACAATGTGATTACTTCTAAGTGTCCTAGAACCGAAAATAATTTGGGCAGCGGTTCCCCGTAATGAGGATAAAGATTTGAATAATCCTGCGTATCCATTAGTTCACTGTAGTATTACATTAGGAGTCACTAATTTTCGAAGTATATTTCCACCAACCTTTATGAAGAGATGCACGCGAGGTACCCACATAATCCTCTGAGAGATTCGAACCATTCTATATTATTTTACTTGAGAAGGAAGTACTAGGAACACCAGCGATTACGAAGGATCCTAGAAATGGCGTCCTGTGTCGATTTGCCATTGAGGAGAAAAACTGCTGAGTCACGCCTCTGCAGGATGAATCAAAGAAAATGTCGACAACTCAGGTTCAAGGGCGAGATTCCGGGGTAACCTGACTCTCCATACTACAAAAAAATGTATTTCATTACAAACGGCTCGAGAAAGTAAGTTAAAAAAAAAACAACAGTTCCGTGCTGTATACTGTACTTACTAAATGGAGATTTGTTAGTTGTTACGTGGTGTATAAGGCTAAACAGCCGTCATAATGGATTCTAGCTTAAAATGATCATACGTATCCGATCTGTGGACAATAATGAAAAATTACAAATTTGTATAAGCGAAACAAGTTGATTTATATATTCGAAAGTTGTTGAAGACTTACCGGAAGCTGGTTTAATTAGAATACAAGTTTTTTTTGGGCACAGCTCAACATGGTGCATAGGGAATTATACCAAAACTCCCATAGTTATTTGCGAGGGAAAACTGGCCTAGCGCGGCGTGGACACTGCTCGCGAACCAGATTGCAACTGGCCGGCTCGCCAGCGGCGAGTGCTACGGGCCTGTATTCAAAAAAACTAGTGTGGTGGGAGGTATCACGTGACCGCCGCGGAATGTCTGTTGACCGCTGTCGGGTAAAGCGTTTATTTACGCGATTGATTTGTTTTCTATATTCAATTTTACTTTTAAACTATAACGGTTCTGATTATCTTATAGGTATAATTATTTTTGTCGCGGGACGCGACAATATCTAACAAATTTTCTTGGGTTTTATTTAATTTAAATTTTAAATCATCAATATAATAGTATATTTGAATTCTGGTTCTTGCGTTATAGCAGAGGGTAGTTCTGGTTTAATACCAAATATTAATTCGTGAGGACTTTATTTAGTTGAGGTGTGTGGTGTGGTGTTATACGAAAACATAGCCATATCTATCCATTCATCCCAATCAGATTGTGTCGAAGATATGTAATGTCTTAAATAATCGCCTAAGGTTGCATGCGACCGTTCTAATGCTCCATTGGATTGAGGTCTGTAGGCAGTTGTTTGAATTTTCTTAATTTTAAACAGTTTTGAAACATCTTTAATCAGATTTGATGTAAAATCTGCACCTTGGTCCGTTAGAATAGTAGAAGGCGTGCCAAATTTACAAATAAATCGATTAACTAATCTATTCGCGATCGTTACTGACTCATGATTTGGAATAGCGTATGCTTGTGAGAATTTCGTCAAATCATCTTGAAGAGTTAGTATATATTTGTTCCCGTTTTCTGTTAAAGTTAGAGGCCCTACAATATCTAATGCAATTCTTTCGAATGCCTTCTTATTATTAGATGTACTTGTGATTTCCATGGGTTGTATATTTCTTTTTCTAGACGTTTTATTCTTTTGACAAGACTCACAATGTTTGATGTAGTTTTTTATATCTTTTTTCATTCCATTCCATCTGAATTTTGTTTTTATCCTATTATAGGTACGATGAAAACCTGAATGTCCTGCTGTTGGATTATCATGATTTTCTTTAAGAATTTCTTCTATTTTTTCTGGTTCTGGAATAATTATTCGTCCAAGACATATTGTTATTTTTATTTCACAATTTCTAAACACGAATTGAATGATTCGCTGAATTTTTTCCCATTTTAGATTATCGTTATTACATCCTATCTTTGGTAATGATATAGAACAAATTCCGTCTTCTTCTAACTTGTCTTTAAGATTCCGCAAAGATAAAAATATTTCCTTATATCCTGTTTTGTCCCAAAAATTTTGTTTTGATATTATATGATAAATTCCAAATTTATTATTTTTACTAAATAAAATATTACCAATATTTTTATCTGTTAACTTTAATTCGTCATAATTGTTTATCAAATTGTTTATTTCCGCTGATATTCCGTTGTTGACTTCTAAATCGGCTGATATGCAATAACCAATATTGTCTTTACGATTTGTCAAATGTTCATTTATCTGTTCGAAATTGTAAATATTTGATTCTAAGTTCGAATTTTGGAATTTGATAAAGTCATCATATGTATCTTTAACTAAATTATTTACTTGAAGTATTATTCTAGATAAGCTATCTGCGTTGGAGTTCAACTTTCCTGGTTTGTATGCTATTTCGTACTGATATTCTTCTAATTTCAATTTCCATCGAACTAAACGAGATCCTGGATCTTTTATATTAAAAAGCCAAATGAGAGGTTTATGGTCTGTTATTATTTTAAAAGTTCTTCCATACAGGTAAGGTCTGAAATGTTTTACAGCAAATATTATAGCAAGTAACTCCCGTTCCGTCGTTGAGTAATTCGTTTCAGCTTTGTTAAGAGTTCTAGATGCAAATGCAATAGGTAAATCTTTACTTATCGGTCCTTGGCTTAAAACTGCACTGTTAAGTTAAACGGTTGACTAAAATCTGGGTATTGCAAAATACTATCACTCGTCAATAGTTTGCGTAATTTATCAAATGCTTCTTGTTGTGGTTTATCCCATGAAAATAATTGATCTTTTTTCAATAAACTTGTTAACGGTTTTGTCATATTACTAAATCCTTCAATAAAACGTCTATAATAACCAACTAATCCTAGGAACGATTGAATATCTTTTGTTGATTTTGGAACTGGATATTTATTTATAACATCTACTTTCATTGGGTCTGGTTTTACGCCATTTTCTGATATCACATGTCCGAGGTATGCTACTTCACGTCGCAAAAACTCGCATTTATCTGGCTGTAACTTTAAGTTATGAATTCTAAGCAATTCAAATATTTCTGTCATTTTTTTCCCATGTGTTTCTAAATTATCAGCATATATTACTATATCATCTAGATATACGAAACACTTTATACCTTGAATACTTGCTAATATATTGTTCATTAATCGTTGAAATGTTGCTGGAGCGTTTTTTAAACCGAATGGCATACGTGTGTACTCATAATGTCCTTGAAAAGTAGAAAACGCTGTTTTTGGAGAGTCTTTATGCATTGGAATCTGATGGAAACCAGACGCGAGATCCAATGTCGAAAAATATTTGCAGTGACCTAACTGGTCCAAGATATCCGAAATATTTGGAAGAGGGTATGCATCTCCAACTGTTACGTTATTCAACTTACGGTAATCTATCACTATTTAACATTTTTGTTTACCCGATGCATCTTTCTTTTTTGGCACAACCCACAGTGGAGAAGACCAAGGAGATGTCGAAGGTTTTATTATCCCTTGCCCTAGCATTTTCTGAATTTGTTCATTAACTTCTGCTTTATGTACTTCAGGGTACCTTTAAGATTTTGTAAAGATCGGTGAATGATCTCCTATATTTATCCTATGATTAATGGAACTAGTATTCGTCAATTCATCTCCTTCCAGATGAAAAATATCATTATATTCACTACATATAGACAGTAAAGATTCTTTTTCTTCCGAATTTAAATGTTCGCTTCTTACATTTTCTTTTAATTTATTAATTCTTGTTATCGATTCCTGTGATGCTACATTTACCTTGAGCACTTTACGTATCTTTTTCTTGATACTTTTATTTAATTTTTTCGATAAACACATATTGTTTATTCTTGATGACTCTTGTTCATCAAACTTTTCCAATACACTATCACATTTCTTTATTAAAATTGGATTTTCAGTCGTGTTTAGAATAGTAGCAAACACTTTTGCATTACCATTAACTCGACAAATACTCTTACTTAAATAAACTCCATCGGCAATTTCTATATCTGGAATGATTCCTTCTTGTATTTCATGATTTAATACATTAACCTCGATAACCGTTTCAGTACGTGCCTGTACTATGAATGAACTATCACTCCCTTCAATCCTTTCTGATAGAAAATATAACGGTATCGCATTATTACCGATCCATAATTTATTTTCTGAGTAATCTAGTTTTACATTGTTCCTTTTTAGAAAATCTGTCCCTAATAACCCGTCGAGAGGCACATTTGTTCCCCGAGGCAACAAATGCATTTTATGAGGTAACAGTATTCCATTGACATCCAATGTCAACTTAACCCTAGAGAGATAACCTTACTTTATGTTACTGAAAAGATAAACTAGCGCCTGAGAGGCGCACAATATTTAAAACCTATTTATTCAATAAATTAAAATAATTTTATATTTTTTATTACCTTAATGAATTGTTATATTATTAATAAGTAAATAAAACACAAATGTTTATTATTATTTTTTATTTTAAGAAAAATGTGAAGGATATTAAAAACCCTTCACAAAAAGTAACAAAAATCAGCAGTCTTCTGTATTTGGGTAATAAAAAAAAAATAGGTAACATTTATAGTATTTTATCTTACAAACTAATTAATTAATAGATAATCAGACTCAAAAATCATGAAATACATAGAAAAAAAATGTTTAGATACAATTGTTACAAACAACATTTTTGTGCTCTCCACACACTGTATTTTTACATTTCATGCACGTCATCTTAGACATTCTTTTCTTTTTTGTGGTACACAAGCCACAATAACGTCGAACTTTAGGCGGAGATTCCTCTTCAGCGCCTTCAGAAACCTCTATATCATTTTGTGGCAGGATGTTCTCAATATTTTCTCGCAATCGTTTTGATAAAGTAGGGATTTCTAGTCTGGATCTCATCCAAGGTGTAGATAGTTCAGTGCTTAATTTTTTCATATATTCCCTACGGTTCAATGGTTTTTCTCCTTTCAATAAAACATTATGAGTGTAAATTATGTACGAGTTGACGAAAGCCATGTTCAAAATGCCATAAAACATTGTCATTGGCCATCTGTTTGTTTTTCTAGAACAAGACATTGAAGAGCACATCTGATCAAATGTATCGACGCCGCCTTTAGTCTGGTTGTAGAACATAATTACATCAGGTTTGCCAGTTGTAGAATTTATGACGGCGCCTTCATCGCACGAGGACAATACATACACCATCTTTGACGGCTTCTGAGTCTCTGAGATGGTTTGGTCACGTAGAACGAATGGACGACGAAAGAATGGTAAAACAAGTATATATGGCGAAAATGAACGGCAACGTGAGACGAGGACGACCAAGGAAGACGTGGCATGATCAGATAAACCAAAATCTTAAGTCTGGTCATGTCAAAAGCAGACAGAACCGAAGGGCGTGTATGACAAGATGTATGAATGTGGAAGAGGGTAGGACTGTATGCCAGGATAGACGTGTGTGGCGGTCCATTCTCTCTGCCTACCCCTACGGTGAAATGGCGTGATGGTAGTAGTAGTAGTAGTAGTAGAGAACATGTATGGAATTAATAATAGGAATTAATCTAAAGTGGTGATAAGAGATTGAAATGTTTGCGCACTTAAAGAATTACTAACAGGAATTATAACCTTCCAATTATTTAACCATCCGGGCATGTTTAGTGAGAAGTTTATATTATCACAACTATCTTCGTTAAAGCGCTTTCCTTCGAATGCGCTACGTACTTTGATAATTTTCCACCATCCACAAAATATATTTTAAAAAGTTAATGTACCCTCAGAGTCTAAAAAGGTTTCAGAATTTTTAGGTGCAACACACTTAAACCCTGCAATGGTTTTTTCATCAAAAACCTTTAATGCCAATGACACATTTTGTTTTTGAATACTACTAGGACACAGTGCTTTGAATGATAACATGTGTCCAAATCTAACAAGTGGCTTTTTCTCTAGTTCGTAGACTAAACGCAAATGTTGAAATTGAGCTTCCAACGTTCTGTTGAAATCATCGATATCAGGAAATTTCATTACCACCCTTCAATTACCACCCTTCTTACATATCAAATTGTTACGAACGCACTGGATTATATGAACAGGATAAAAAATAAACAAAATTGTTCTACTGTTATCTATCGGGTGAGCTACACTGGGGAGTAATATTTTATTCGGGGGAACAATTCAAATGCTTTCCTATTTATGGCATTATCAGAAATTATAGATATTATTTGAAAATCAGTATCTTCAACCTCCTTTATAACGTTTAATATCATCGACTTTAGTTGTTCGGCTGTCAAATTATTTACTGGCACTATACTAACGACATCTTTGTATTTTGACAAAATGCTCGATATCATAAATACTTGTGCAGTTTTGGCAATTTTTGATGGATCAGTATTACTGCTTCCATATAAATTACCCCCTTTAAAATTAAGTTGCGGACTTATATAAATTTCATCTAATTGTAAATTTACAAGAAGTTCTTCTTTTTTAAAAATTGCTTTTTTGTTTTTAAATATTCTATACTACCCTTTACATCGTGATCAAATAAACAAAGTTTTGCAATCAATTTCTTAACATTTCTAGGGTGTGGAATGCACAAATATTTACTATTGATAACATGCGATACATGGCCGAAGAATGTACACAAATACTTGCTGCAAATATGAAAGTGTTCCCACTGTACCGGCGGAGATTTTTAAGGGTAGTGGCATAGTTTATTTGTTCTATAATGAACCTAATTCCCAGATATGCATCCGGGAAGTCTTTGCAACATAATTAGGACATCATTAAATCCACAGCGGTGATGGCATAGTTATTGACAGAGGACTCTATAAAATTTATCAATTTACTCAAATCGTCTATATTTAGAATTAAATTAATGTTTCTTGGATGTCGACACTTACTAACTTATTATCTAAATATAAATGTACTTGCAAATTACTCATCACTTTAATAGTCCCCAAAACACAAGGCGTATCATTTGAATCCATTAAACATAAAACTTTGTGTAACACTGTCTCCGTCAAAACCCATTCTGGTTTCATTTCATTTAACATCTTTCTGGAGGAAAATATTAGTTCTACATCATCCAAAGATTTTATAGTCTTCGCTGCACTGTGCTTCTTAAAATCTTCGAGGCTCTTTTTGAGAGCAGCCTCCATCCGGGATGCCTCCACATCGGCGAGTCTCCTGGACACTCGGGGGGCAGTAGACAGATACTTGGAAGCATTTAGAAATATCGTAGGAGCGGTTCGCTCGGGAAGCTTGGGAATTTTGCGAGCCACATCTATAACTTCCCCACGTACTGTGCACCTATCGCTTCGTATGATTTTGGATTCGTCTAAATGCTCGTTGCAAATATACGGATTTTTTATTCCAGATAAATTCATAGGAATCCGACGAAGCCATTTTTTCCGTAGAGCATCATTTTGCGGAAGAGCAAATGTGGATACACTTCCACCTTGTGAGCGGTAGTTATTTTAGCCCTCTGCTCATCACTGTTTATCGCTTCGAAACACTTATAACGAACGAAAGAACTTAAAACGAGCAATCGTAGTTTCTTCAAAACATCGCTCATTCTTCCTGTAGATTTTTTTCTTTTTTGTACTCGTATTTCTTGGTGAGTCGAGGTTGAGGTGAGGACCGGCCTCACCTCAACCTCGACTCACCCTTACTTTTGAGGTATAACTCTACATGCGGATGTTTGATTAAATTTTTCTCCTCCTAATGATGATAGTGGGGTATATATTTCTTAATGTCGCAGGTTTCGCTCAATGAAAATGTGAACCGCGTCGACTTCTTGCACATTACCGTGCCCAGGTTTGGAAATTTTTTGAATTATTTCAGTTATCTGTTTTGACTCTGACGATTGCAAGAATTTTATTATTGCGATACTCATATGTGAATTTTTATTTTGCGGGACGCATGAATCGGACCATAGGATTACTTTGTTACCGTGTTAGGTAAATCATTTACGAACGTTTGAGACATCGTACTAATGCACTGGCGAGGTCATCTCCGCCTCTTCTGTTTTTCGTTTCATCCCAAGTTGAATTTGTTGCCGATTTGGTTATATTACAGTGCGCTGTAAAATTGCAAACCGTTAATTTGCTTGAGTAAAAAAAGCATGAAATATTGGCTTCTGGAAGAGAAAAAATATTTTCTAAATCAAATGTTACAACCGCAGTTGAGTCATTTGATTGCCTATCGTTTTCTCTTTCCGCGTTGCCTATATCTTTCCTTTTTATGTGTTCCTCATATTTACTTTTTTGATCAACACTTGGATTTTTTTGAGCCTTGGACTCACAACAAGCTTCGCAGGCATCTTTTTGGGATGGTGAAATGCTAAATGAAATATTTCTGTAAATATTTTCTTTTACCGGTTCTTTGTTTGATTCCAGATACAGGGAATACATTTTTGAGATATTAAAACTTTTGTTGAGGTACTGACGTTTTGAGTTTGCCCTACAAAAGTTTGATTCTTGTGTGGGAAATGACTTCGCAACGACTGAGAGCGACTGAAACGACTGAGAGCGTTGGGACAATTTTCATAGGCTGATTTTTTTTGCTGAAATATCTAAAGTACTACAAAAAAACTTTTGGCACACTCTCTTCTTCTCTTCTGTTCATTAAAAAAAAAAAACTTTTATGAATAGTTTATTTTACTCTCTTTAGTCTTAGTTCTTTTCCTAGCTTTTACTTCCCTTGATGTAAATTCATTGTAATATTTATATTTCTGAGCATCGTTCATAGAGCAAAAAGCATTCTTAAGATCTTCCCTCTCTTGTGATGAAAATTTTGTTGAGCATTTATGGAGGCAATGGACTCCACATGCAGTTTTAATTATTTTTGCTGGGCGTTTCATTCCTTTTATACTACAATATTCTTCACCAGCCTCTCTTCCTTTTGGGCACATTTATTTTCCAGTTTTCTCGTTGTCTTTTCTTGAGATTTTGTCTTCTTTACATGTATTGTTATCGTTGTCGGGATTGATATTATTTCCAGTTCTACAGTGCTACTGCCTGGGTAAAGAGTAAAAGTTTACATTTTCGTAGATGTCTTTTGCTGATATTTTTCTTTGCTCCTCAGCATTTTCTTTGTCAGTGCTGTCGAAAATGAACCTTTTCTTCACTTTCTGCTTCCTAAATAAGAAGAAAATGTGGTTTAGTCAAGAACAAAAGTTTTTTTTTAAAAAAACCTATGAACTATCAAATTTTAGAGTTTGTTACAACCATGATTGCTACTGAGACGGAAAACAGGTTTTGATTTTCCTCGGCTAACTAACTAACGGCTTGAACCCATGGAAAAGATGCGCTGGGTTAGAATATCAGTATAACGGTTAAAAAGATGGCGGAACGATCGAGGAGTCACCCGGGAAGGGAAGATGTTTCCTTTTTTGAAGGCGACCGGGGACTGCTGTTATTTACCTGCCGAAAAGGTTTGTCGTGTTTGTTTTTTACTTCTGTTAAGTTTTGCGCTCTGGGAATTTTTTTGTTGTTGTTGGTATTACTGACTTTTTAGTTCTTATAATGGACACAAGTGGCGCTGTTGCTTGGATTGATATATTGTTAGGTTTGCAGCTGTGGAAATTAGCACTTTTGTGTTAGTACTTCGGGATTTTTGTTCTAATAATGGACACAAGTGGTGCTGCGGGCCATTTGCGGGAAAATTGGAATAGATAATTTTTTTTTTTATTTAAAAAAAGAAATATTTGCGCTCTTATGATTTACCCAAATATTTAAATTTGAGGGCTATTTTCAACGAGTTGTAAATAACTCACTATTAGAACATGGGAATCGAGTTGGGGTAGAGTGGAATTTGAACCACGGACCTTTGGTCCGTGAGTCCGAGACACTAGCCACAGGACCACAACCCGATTCAAAATAATGATTAACATACTACAACAGAGATGAAGAACATTTAAGAGAAGGTAATATAGAAGTCTAGGCATCTACAGGGCTTATGTTAGATACCTAGACTTCTATATTCCTATATTATATTCTAACATCTAACATAAGCCCTGTAGATGCCTAGACTTCTATATTACCTTCTCTTAAATGTTCTTCATCTCTGTTGTAGTATGTTAATATAAACAGCTCCCCAGGGAGTTGAATCCAGTCCTTGTCTACAAAAATTTGGACAAACTCAAAATATTGTTGATATATAATGATATTATTTTTGGAAATTCTGAATCTGTCAAATTTAAAATAACTGTTTTTACATAATATATTTAAACAGTTCTGTGACCATTTTCAATTTTACACTTGCTTCTATCATCTCATTTAAAAATACCGATTCTACAATTCCTTTCATGAAGAGTGCGCAAAAATCATCCCCATATTATATGTACCAATGAAAAGGTTTCCCTAATAAGAGTTATATAACATTTTTCAACATGTGAATGTACAGGTATTTGTATTTATTTAAGAGTTGCTGTATGAGTTTATGTGTAATAAATATTTTTATTTTATTTAATTGTTAAAATACATGCAGGGGTTTATAAAGTACAAGCACAAGAACGGCGTTTAGTGAAAAATTCCGATGACGCCGGGCTGATTTTTTTTTGTTTTTTTACAATAAACATAACAATAAAACAGAGTATTAAAAAAATAAAGCATAATTACATATCGATGAAATACATATTAATAGAAAAATAGTAAACAAAAAATCCCACAAAGGCATGGCCTGTTCGTGGGTATACAAGAAAATGTTAATTAATTTTTGCTCCTATAATAAATAATGGACAGTTATAATATTTTTGTAAAACATAAGAAAGAAAAAATAAAATATTCTGTACAAGATAATATGGTTTTTTTTTTTTATAGTAATTAAAAAAGGAAATAAAAAATATTTAAAAACAACACAAAAATATTCCTTATTATGAAAGGGCAACAAAATAAATCATAGAAAAAAAGAGTTCATATCTTTAGTTGGAATCCAGGATAGTGCATGTTTTTTAAAAGAAGGAAAATTTTGAAAGTTCGGAATCAATGAAATATTATCAGTAAAAAAAGAATTAAACATTTTTGGGCCTATAAAATATGCATGTCTCTGTGCGAGCCTCGTTTTACAATGTGGTATTTCTAACACACGATTCCTTCTTTGACTTGATCTATTTGAATTACTTGTAAATAAATTTTGGTTCTTAAATATAAGTGCATAATATACCATTTTAATCGTATTTAGCTGGACGTAAATACTTAGTCTTTTGAACACATAGGTTAAATATCTTAGTTTATTAACAATTACTTCAAGATGATTAAATAAAAACAATCGTATCTAAAAGTTCAAGTTTGTTAAATAATTTCTCCCGCGGATCACTGCGTGACCCGCGGGTCCCTCGTTCGCCACCTTACTCTATAACATCTTTAGAAGGATGATTTTTTTTGGAATTCAAAGAATCTTCCATATTGATAAGATTTATAACCGAGATTCACGAATCAGTAAAATAAAAAACAACTTAACAGTTACTACTTCTACGACCATCACGCCATTTCCCCGTAGGGTTAGTCAGAGATGATAGACTGCCACACTGTCTATCCTGACATACATTCCTAGCTTCTTCCACATTCATACATCTTGTCACTAAAAAGTAAATTATTAAATAATGTTAATGGGAGCTAGATTCATACCGTTCATGCACTCTGTAGCTGCAAGACGTGTTGTAATCTAGCTCCTATCTCTTATTAAAATGTATCATAATTGGAAACAAGGAGCTAAAATCCCAAACGTCCGTGCGCTCTGTAGCTGCAAGACATGTTGGGATATTTGTTTATTGTACAGCGCCCTTGAGTTGATTTTCACAAAAATAACGCTAAATAAATTATCCATAATGATAATTATATGATTTTTGTCATGTTTGGTACATTTTAAAAGTTGTGTCAAAATGTTATGTTATGGTCAATATGTATATGCTAATGAACTAAATAAATTTTATCGTTAAATCATAAATTATGTGTTTTTATTCGATAAAGATATTTTAATTTTTGAAATGCATGTTATTTTTGGTTATGTAGAAGGACAATACAATAGATATTAAGATACTGTTCTGTCCTAGCTCTGTTAATAGCCTCGACCAGGACAGGACAGTGGAACAATTTGACCGCAGTTGAACAACGCAGAACGCTGCGAAAATGGATGCACAATGACATGACGCTGGTAAGGGTAAGCTATTGTCCAGCTCAGATAGCCTGCCCGTCTATGACTATCTCTAGCACAATGTCATTGTCCTGTCATCCAATTTTCTGTTCATTATATATAGAACTACGCATAATGTCACATACCCATATTCTTTTTTTTTTACTCTAGAATTTTTCCATTCGTTTAACAATGGGTCATTAAATAGGCAAATGTCCGTTCTAGGGGCCTTACATACTCGTTTAACTGCATCTCCAACTAACGAACTCCAAAGTGGTCCAAGGTCGCCAGCCAATGACAGGTCGTAAGCCCTGCAAATGCCCACTCATCTGATCGAAGTATTTCACATTCTCTTCGCATCAATAAAGGTTTCAGCCCTTGAACTTCACTAAAATCAACAGAGGGAATAAGTAAAAAAATATGGATGTTCAAACATAGGCGAAATGGTGAATGTTACACTGTGTGTGAAGTGGCTACTTAAACCAGCCAATGACAAGTCATAAGCCCTGTAAATGCCTAGACTTTCATATTCCATTTAAAATGTTCTCCATCCCTGTTGTAATTAGTTAAACTTCTTAAATTGCTTTTAAAAAGAATATATTGCTTTTTTAAATATATATATATTAATAAAACAATTTTTTAAGTTGTTTTTTAAATTAACGTTAATTTACGGTCTTTTATTTCTTTTATAGCTATATTTTATAGTTATATTCTTAGAAATCTCCATTGATGGAGTTAGAGATACTTTTTTTTTAAAACTTTGAAAGAAGAATTGTGATATTTCTAATTATGCTTCACTAACTCAATGGAGAATGCTAAGTTTGCGGTGTCAAGTAGTTTAATTTAAAACTGTTTTTGCAAGATTTAGAGACGGTTTTGAATTACGCAATTATTTAGGTAGGTAGGTTTTTATGTATAGTTTCATTTTGGCATCAATGACTAATTTTCGGTTTTTGGTGGAGATTTTTAAGTTTACTTAAAATACCCTTATATGAGGGTACTAATCCACCTTTCTTTATTTTGAGCAAATCACAAAAACCTTATACAATTCTTAACTTCAACTTTTTGTAAACTTAAATTTTTTATTGTAATCAGTAAATATTTTATACGTTAACAGGGGTGACATAAGCATGATTATGTCAAGAAACAGTCGTGAAATAACAAATTAAATTTTATACATTCCAACTTTGCAATACTCCAGTAGAGGTTGCCATGTTCGCAACAAACCCGATAATTTAAAAGTCAAGTTCTTACAAATAAAGCCGTATTTTTAACTGACAATGTTATAATTATTGTAAAAAATTGTATTCTGAATAAGTTTCAATTAATATCTCATTTTTTTAGATTTTGGATTTTGCCGGGTTTGCAAGTAGTACCCTCATATATTCCTTTTAGAAAGTGTTTTTTGCTGTAAAGCATGTTTTTATTATTATTTAATCAAATTCTTCCTTTTTAATTACTTTTAACAAGATTTTTATTTAATATTACTTATGTAAATACTGAATAGATACTTTTAACATAACTTTTTTATTTTAAGCATGTGATATAATATGGAAACTCCACTGGTCCATTAGAGTTAAGTCTAATTTTGTATACTATAAAACTATGTAATTGTACTGCATGTTTCCTGAATAAAAGAACATAATGAAATAACAATTTGTTTTGTTTTTAAAGTACCTTTTGATAATAGATTTCTTTTTGCACTAGCCCACTGACGATATCAACCTATTTAAATTTTGTTTTCGTCAATAGATTATTAAACTAAGCCAAAATAGTTGTATGTGTTGTATTATCAGCGCTATGATTTATTAAAGTTTTATAATTTTAAAAATTACTCCGCCCGTGACGTCACAAGTTCCCGTCGGTGAGGTCTGCTGATTGGTGAGTTGGCTTCCCGGAAACCAGACATCTATCACAACACTATCATTGTTTGAATTGGAAGAACTTGTGATATACTTTTTAGTAGTTCATTTTTATCAATATTTTCATACATCTTTGAGAAATTTCGCCATGCAATTTAATGCTCTAATTTTTACCGCGTGTAACAAAACATTTTTTGTAGGTATCTAATTTCCCAGACCACTGAACTTCCTCATTTTTTCTCCTCTTTGTTCTTATCTTTTTTATCTCTGATAAATTTTATACTGATATTGATTTTTTTATTATTATATACCTAAAATCATACATTTATACAAAGTTGCTTTGACTATCTAACTAGGGTTATTTTCCTCGTTCTAAGTTAGTAAAAAAAAAATATATAAATAACAGTAATCAATGCATAGAAAAAATAAATAAAGGTAGTAGTCATAGTGACAATTTAGTGAAAAACATAGTAAAATACATAGTTTTAAAAAACATAGTAAAAACAACGTAAAAAATGTAATAAAAATGTAATCAAAAACGAATTTAAAAATCCAGTAAAATACATAGTAAATGGCAGTAAAAAACACATTTAAAAACCCAGTAATACATTAAAAACAGTACTACATAATTAGTTCTTTGACTAAATAAAAAAATAAATAGTGAAAAATTTTCCACTGATTTGTTGATAGTCAAAGAGGAAAGATGGGTATTGAAAGAAAGTGAATTATAAAATATTTTTATTTCAGATTAAAGTCTTACAGATATAACATCAAGCAAAGCTTATTTATATAATGTAGCCTATAGGCACTCGCTCATCAGTAAAGTTGTACAATAACTAACTTAATTTTTTCAAAGCAATTATCAACCAGCTTAGATCGCCTTGAGGAATTATCAAGGTCATTATATTATGTTTATTCCGTACACAATTAAAACTTTGGTGTTTCAATTAACTTAATGTTGTTAAATTTCTAATGTTTATAAAATAGAACAACAGGCAGTAAAACGTGGATTATGATTATTTAATCCTCCTCATTTCAAAGGTGTATTTACACCTTTGAAATGAGGAGGGTCTGTTCAATGTATTTATGGAATATTTTACGCTACCTTTTTTTGCATATTCGAATATCATCTGTAACATGATTCTACATTAATTATGTATATTTTAAATTTATTCCTATCTCAATCACTTCTTAATTATTTTATTCCCTATAATCTCTTCAAGGCCTCATTTGAAAATCACTCTTTATAACATTACTATACATCCGCAGTTCAACTACGTATAACCAAATAGACACGTCACAAGCGCAAAGTCAGTGCCTTTTTTATTCGCGGGTAATTGGGAAATATCACGTTTTTTTTACATTTTTAAAGTAATAAAGGTCTTTGAATTACTGTCCAGTAAAAAAAAATATTTGTTACTTTGTAGCAAAAAAATTTTTTTTTAATTTGTAATTTTAAATTCCCTCGAAAATGGTCATTCCATTGGCCACGCCTCTAATATGTCATGATTCATGTTTATTTGTTCCTGACCATTCATTGCTTAGAACATTGTCACGAATCTTGACGTCACAGCTATCAAGGCCAAACATTTCGCGTTTTTCTAGTGACGTATTTTAAAAATTTAATATGAAAATATTTCTTAACAATATCCATATTGATTTTGAAAATACAACGATATATTCTAAATACATTTCAAATATTTTTTTGGTATTCATAGTATGTGATATTTCCCCATTGGCTTCCTTGCCCGCATTTTCTAACAGACTTTCGTCATGATCAGTCGTGATTCGTTGAAGTCGCATCGCAACTTTAAAAAACAGAAGAGATATAAATCGAGCCATGATCGCCAAAATATCTTGACCGACAAAATCAGTGTTTTACGGGCTAACATTTTGTCTTATAATTTTTAAATTTTTTTATTTATTCAAAATTACACTCGTTTAAATATTAATTAACCTATTAAGGCCTTTTTAAGCTGTGCCCGTGCCTTATAAATTACAAAAAAATACATAGTAAAATTAGTTCATTTAAATTATAATGTGTTGCAATAGAATAACAATCCAGAAAAACAAAGTGTAAATAAAATTTTATTAAAATTATTTATTAACAATTCTTGATGGAATTCCATTGTAATGTTGTAATAACTTATATTGACATATAAGTTATTATTTTTATTTATATCCCTACAGAGATGAGGTAGAATTTTTTCAAATTCAGGATTATGGATATTCGAGCGTTTACAGGGCTTATGACCTGTCATTGGCTGGGTTAAGTGGCCACTTTAAGTAGGTACTACAACATTCCCCATTCCGCTTATTAGCGAATATCCACACAGGTAACATTTTTGATTTTTGTATATATGTTGCTAAACGAGAAACCATTCACAAGCGAGTTGGAGCGCCATCTATGTATTGATATTGAAGTTAAGTATTTTAATTAGCAGATTACTTTTATTTTATGTAGTTAAGACTCTTCCGAGTTAAAGGGAGAAATCCAGATTTGTGTATGTACAAATACACGTACCAAAATAATGTTGTATAAGTTATTAATTTTAAAATACTTGGTACACTTCCACTTATTTATTTGACCATTCAGCGCTTTCACCCTCTAATGGGCATCTTCAGACTGGTAAATATTATACAGTGTAAGGATAATTTATATAAAACTAAATATTATCTTAAGTGTAGGTACATTTAAAATTTATTAATAATAAATCAGCAGATAGAATTAAAAAATTCACCCTTTTTAGCCGTCTTGGTTGGACCCTGTACATTGTAATAAAACAATAAATATTTTTCATGTAATAGAATCTTCTCTTAAAGTACACCGCCAACACATGTTTTAATAATTTGTCTCACTCTGTTCCTTTGAAATATTGCGTATTGTATATTTTTAAATTTATTTTTAAATGTACCTACACTTAAGATAATATTTAGTTTTATATAAATTATCCTTACACCGTATAATATTCACCAGTCTGAAGATGCCCATTAGAGGGTGAAAGCGCTAATTGGTCAAATAAATAAGTGGAAGTGTACCAAGTATTTAAACATTAATAACTTATATGTAAATATAAGTTATTACATCATTCGTATAAATAATAAATCGTCGTTGCGCTGGTAATATCTGTTAAGTGACATTTTGAATTTTTTAAAGTAGATAATTTAAACCATGTATCTTTCGATTATGGATTTTATTTTTAAATACATTTTTATTGATGACAAAAAGGAAAAATACGTAATTTTATTTTGACAAAATATTTAACTATATTTTGTTGAAACAAAATTGTATCATAATAATGAGAAGTTAAATATTCTACATTTTTAAACTGTGAAGTACATAACTAAATAAATAAATTAAATAAATAAATTACCTCCCCGATACCATGCGAAAAACACGACTGCATGTCGGATTAATTTTGCCTAACGAAAATCGACATTTCAAAGTCCCATTTTCCGCACCCCAAAACTGAACCGATTTGGTAATTTTTTAAAGGAAGTATCAAATGCAATTTTCTGTTTCGGTAGATTTACCACTTCTAAAAATTGCTTATCATATTTGTATACCGTTCGTCCAAAGACGGCAGATAAAAGTAGGCGCTTTTTTTGGTTTTTGGATGGTCCTAGCTCGCGTAAGAAATTATTTATCAAAGAAACGAAGCAATAGAGACATTTACACACATAAATAGAGACATTTACACACATAAATAGAGACATTTACCCAAGCGTCAACCAAAACTATAATACAAGATACTCTAATAGGGATCTGATCCTAAGTGAAGGGGTCAACACTGTTCTGGCATCGAGACAACACTATTCCGTAGGCAAAAAGGTCCAGAATCGTGGAAAGACGGGAGTGCTGTCAAGTTACGGAAGGTATTGACCTCACTCTTTCATGACATTGGTCGTAGGGAGTCAGAAAAGTTGATGCATGCCACGGATTGGAGATTCTTACTGGATGTCGAAAATAAAATAAGGAATAATTAAAAAAATATATAATAATAGATGACAACCATTAAGTTTCGCATAAATAAATTGTCGATGTTTTTATGAATGTATGTATGTGTATACGCATGGGTGTATGTACGTGGGTGTGTATGTACATGTGTATATATGTGTATATATATATGTGTGTATATATGTGTATGTCTGTATGTATATGTATCAAAATGTGTATACGAATAAACTTATATTTTGTTTGTCTGTGCTCTATATTAATTTGTTAACTATTATAATATATTAAAATGTAATTGCCTAGCTTGGAACGGGGTATGTACCCTTGTTAGTTGGGCAAAGTGAACATGGAATTGTATTTTGATAAAGAGTGTAAATAAATAAATAAATAAATAGAGACACGCCAATGGTAAATATCTGTAGTGTGTAAAAAAACAATGCTCTATTGCCATAATCCAGGGAGAAAATACGGGCATACGTTTGTATGAAGAGAAGTCAGACTGCATTTTCTCTTAAGGAATATACTTTTTGGAACCAAACTTTGATTAGAATATTTATTTGATTGATTTTAATAAAATAAATATTCGAAACAAAATTTGGTTAAGTTTATTCCTTAATAATTCAGAAGACAAAAATTCTCCCATAAAATATTGTTTTTATCGGTAATTTTGTTTTAGCAATCATAGCTCGATATCGTTTAATTTCTAAACACAATCCAATTTATTAAAAAAGTAACTAGTAGTAATTTAAATAAATTATTTCACAATTTTAAAGTACACAAATAATACCATTGACAGAACATAGAAATGTGAACTAAGAAAATATGTATTTATATCTCTTTCTCACAATGATTGAGCTGTTTCTTTATTTCGAATTATCAAGGGCAACACAATTTTGGCTTGTTTTTTATGTTAAATTTAACTATTTTTTTAAATAAATTTGTATAAATCACTTTTTTTGTTTCCTGGTTACTTTCTCACCAAGACTTATAATTTACATTGCTTATAATAGTAAATCTACATATTTATATTTTACATTACTTATAATACTGTTTATATTGCTTTTTAATAGTGCATAGTGTAAAAATGTCTACATTATTTCGTGCCGAAATATTTTTTAGTGAATGATCTAATTGTATTTTTTATCAATTAATAATTCTGAATCATTACAATAAATTCAGACGATATTTTTATACTGTATATTAAAAATGCATGTATCGGTGGTAAGCAAAAATTATAAACAGGTTTTTAGGGAAAATGTTTACAACAGAGTCAGAGGTGGTGAACATCTTTGAAAACGACAAGTCCAGGCATTTACACAGCTTTTGACGTGTGGTAAGTTGATTTGAGTGATCATTTGACATGACATATTTTTTGTTGCAAAGTATAAGCGCCCTTGGGAAGATTTGAATTACGCGCCCCGAAATTTATTTTCTCCAAAGATAAAAAGAAAAGAAGGCTGTCGGTCTGCAAAGTGCGCCCCCCTGAGGGTTGTAGCTGCCGCCTGGCCAGCCCCCACCTAAGACGCTGTCTATATTGATGTGAAGAAGATCGGTAACAATCTGATGGTTTTATATTATGATTTGATAACTTTACTCCAAAACATTTAAGTTTGTAAGTGAAAATTCTTGATGGAAGTTCATTGTAATTTATTAAAGTATCACTCGTGTTTTATTTATATAATAAATTTACTCCAAAAAGCAAACGATAAAACAAACAATATAGCCAGTATCATAAAAAAAGTTATGTCAAAAGAATGAACACATATTTAAAAAAAAAAAAAAACATTAACGTATATTTATCTATGACGCTGAGTGCTTGGCCATAGTGGAGAGCGTTTCACTTGTTACCATATGTTTGAGTTCACCTATTGAGCCACTATGGCCAAGCACTGAGGTGTAGATGATTTAGGTAATTTTGAATACATATTTTAATGGTACGAGAGATTATATAAAATTTTGATAACTTTAATTTTATTATGTTAAATTTTTTAAATATAATTTTCTTAAAAATCAATATCATTTTTATTTGTTATATCTAAGTTATTGCTTAGTTGAAACAGTATCGCAAATATTTTATATACAGTTATAATTCATAATTAATATACTGTAGGTAGTGCTTTCATACTTAAAGATTACGCAAATATAATCCTAATGAATTTTGTTCTGGGTTCGATTCCTGGTAAAGTCGACACGAAATTATGAAATATTTCTGACAAGTTGTTTTTGGACTGCAATATTTCATTGTCCCTAGACTGGCGCCCAAGGCGAAAGACTGATCACATTACCTTTATGTAGATGGTCGAGATACGCTGTAATTTCCCTATGCACCACTGGGTGCGAATGGAAAATGATGATAATGAGGAGGAAAGTCTGTAGTTACAGTAACACGTATACAAAGAAAATATAAATAAATTAACAAAATAAGGAGTTTTTAAGCAAAATAACAATATAAACATAATTATCTGCATCATTATCCTCACTGCTGAGAATCGTGCCTAGAGATGAAACCGGTATCCGGTAACTATCCGATATCCGGCCGGATACCGAATAGTAGTTCAATATCCGGCCGAATACTGGATAGTAGTTTAATATCTGGCCGGATACCAGATAGTAGCTCAATATCCGGCGTATACTTAATATAAATGTAATGACGATAATTTCATGAAAGAAAAACTAAGAACATTATTAGAAAAACTGTTTTTTTCATGAAAAAGTTCGTCAGAGTTCAGTTTATAGTAAACCCTAGAAAAATAATTTAACCCGCAAAAATAAAAAATTTTCATCAAAAATATTTTTTTAATTAAAATATTTGCGTGAAAAAAATAAAACTACCCAAAACCATTATAATTATTTGATTGATTTGGTTTTTGGTATTAGGAACATATTTTGTTTGTTTTTAACTGAAATTCGAGTAATGGGGTGTTTTTATTGTTTTGTTAGACAATAAGCCGGATATTCGGCTTAGGGGCTTGGCTGGATACCTGGTATCCGGTATCCGGCCAAAGACTATCCATTTCATCACTAACTCAGTCACGAACCTCCCTCGCTGTTAAACACGTTACGGATTGTTGTCCACCACCTCTCCCGCCACACCGCCGTTTTCATCGCTCCAACCACTGATGTTCCTGTGGCAGCCTTGATTTGGACAGTCTCTCATCTATGTTTAGCTCTTTTAAGACACCAAATACAAACATAGCTAGAGACAAATTCAGAGAATTTTTTTTGAGATAGTTGCTTTTTAAATTGCACCGAAGTAAGTGAAATAAATCCTTAAAAGCCCTGCCGTCATACAGAGAAACGCCGTAACTAACATTTTTGACGAAAATGATTTGAGCATAGATTTAATTTTAATTTTAAGTTGCTAGAACTCCACTTTTCCATGCGCTTTGTAGCTGCAGAACGATTGGTAATCTTGCCTTAATATGTAAATTTTATCAACCATAAATTTTGTAAATGGGATCTAGAATTTCAACAGTCCATGCGCTCAGTAGTTGCCAGACTTGTTATAATATCATTCAAATACTTTACTTTATTGTCAAATTAAAACGTACATGGGGGCTAGATTACTTATCGTCCATGCGCTTGTAGCTGCAAGACGTGCTGTAGCCTAGCTCGTAAATGATAAAATTTAAATATATCAGGAAATGAGGAACTAGAATCCCAATCGCCCATGCGCTCTGTAGCTGCAAGAAGTGCAGGGATACTTATTTATTGCACAGCGCCCTTAAGGTTATTTGCACAAAAATGGCGCTGTATAAATTATCCAAATATATATATATTGAAATCACTAAGAAAAGGTGAACATTTTGTAACAAAGATCAAATCGTTTTTATTTATCAAAATACAATTGGACGCAATTTCACTGAATGTTAAACTTCTTAGGTTTTCACTGCCGTTCAGACGCACAGTAAGTTTTTCTGGGTACTTAAGGTTACATATCAATCTACACTGTGGAGGTCATCACTATCAAGCCGCAAAGTTGACAGGGCCGAACATCGTTTTGGCCCGCAACGGGTAGGTTTTCACTGCCGTTCAGACGCACAGTAAGTTTTTCTGGGTACTTAAGGTTACATATCTATCTACACTGTGGAGGTCATCACTATCAAGCCGCAAAGTTGACAGGGCCGAACATCGTTTTGGCCCGCAACGCGTAACCCGACGCAACGTCAGCTCGGACAAGTAATTAAACGTCGTACAGCGAAAGAATATGCACATTTCATCTTGGCATTTGGTGTCGCCCGTCAACCAGCTCCTCGCCAGTGTTCGCTATTGTAAATTCCTTCTGTACAAAATTGTAAGGATGTAACTTGTGTGTATCTACTCAATAAATAACTTCAATTGTAATCCATCTTTCTCATTTAACCTCAAATCAATTCACCCATCCATACAAATGGTGACTCGACGAATATAAATCCGTACTTTTAAACATATTATTTACAATCTATATTTTTTCTTTTCAATAACCGCATGGTTGGGTAGTGAAAAATCAAGCTGAAATGTGCATATTCTTTCGCTGCACGGCATTTAACTACTTGTCCGAGCTGACGTTGCGTCGGGTTACGCGTTGCGGGCCAAAACGGTATTCGGCCCTGTCAACTTGATGACCTCCACAACACAAATAACATCAACCCTGATGATGGACGCTGTAGTGCGATCCGAAACGTTGGTCGAATGTACGAACGGCACACGGCAGTTTAACCCAGAAAAACTTATTTACAACAATGAAAGGGACAACCTACAATAAAAATAGTATTTTTCAAAAATATCCCATACTTATTTTTGTAATAAAACACACAAGTGTTCCTCGTGTCAGCATCGTGGTATGATGGTCAGCGCGTTTGCCTACCATGCAAGAGGTCGCGGGTTCGATTCCTGACATGGTTGATATGAAATATTTATTAAAAGGGGTGTTTTCACACAAGAGTATTTCATAGTCCCCGGACTGGCCTGAAGCCTAAGAGTGATCATCATTGGTGCACCAATTCAGTGCCCTATGCACCATTAGGTGATGATAGGGAATGATGATGATGTTACAAAACACGTATACTTTATCTAAAAGCTCAAATCTTCACTTTCGACAAAACGTTAATAGGGAAATATCACATACTACGAATACCGATAAAAATATAATAAATGGATTTAGAATAATTTATTGTATTTTCAAAATCAATTTGGATACTGTGGGGAAATGTTTTCATACATGAATGTAAAAAAGAAATTTAATAAAATATGTTGCAAGAAAAACGCGACATGTTCGGCCTTGATAGTTGGCACGTCAAGATTCGTGATAATGTTCTAAACAAATTTGAATGGTCAGGAACAAATAAACATGAATCATGACGTATTAGGGGCGTGGCCGAAGGAATGACCGTTTTTACGGTAATTCAAAATTACAAATTTAAAAATATTTTTTATCGTACTAATAATTAACAAAAAATATTTTTTTTACTGGACAGTATTTCATAGACCTTTATTACATTAAAATGTAAAAAAACGTGATATTTCCCTATTTCCTCGGAATTTACTTCGACGAAGTAACGGCCTTTCTTCGTATGACGGCAGAGCTGTGGTACGATCGCTCCCAGGAAAGTGGAGTCTTGGGAACAAATAGTGAATATCTGCATTTTGCAGTTCATTCGACTTCAGCTGGCCTTCTTCCGACGCAGCCGGCCGTGTGCGGGTCCGCTTCTGTTGGGGGCGAGTTAGTCTATGAGGGTCGCGAGGTCGTCCATGTCCGAGTCGCTGTCGCTCCAACTGTCGCTGTCCTGTCACCTGGGGATGTACACGGTGTCCAGGCGCGCCGCGCGGGACGGCCGCGGCCGGGGGCCCAGCAGCGGGGCGCGGCCGCGCTTGCGTGGCGCGTAGCCGCACACGATGGAGTGCCGAGCGTACATCACCAAACCTACGACACAATTTAAATAATTTTATTCATTGACAAACAAACCATCACGTCGTTTCCCCGTGCGGGTTGGCAGAGACGATAGAACGCCACATCACTCTGAATTTTCGAACAGGCCTCGCTTTCTCTACATTCATACATCTTCTCATTCAAACATGACGATTATTCCGACGTTTGACATCTCCGTTTTCAAGACAATTTAACTGAATTATTCCACTTGTGTCAACCCGTCCTTTGGTAAAAAAAAAAACAATATAATGTTATTGCTAAAAAAATATTGAATGTTATATGATTTATTGTTTCAGCATTTACTTTGTGGGAAAACATTTTAATTTATTTAAAATAAAACACTTTGTTAATTTACCACACAAGAGTTTAATACATTAAAACACGACTAGTTTCGGGTAATCAGTATTACCCATCCTCAGGTGTAAATATAAACTAAACTAAAATACATATACAGATTAATACTTAGGTACTGATAGGGTCGGGCGGAAGGGAATGTGTGGTGGAGGGGGTTGGGTTTTCCTAATTATAGGGAATATTGATAGCAGGATAATGCATTTTGAAATATAATATTATTAATTAAAGTTTTCTCTGCATTAAAATTTTTAATTCAGAATAAAGAAAAAAAAAATTTTTTTTACAGAAATAAAAAAATATTTAAAAAAATAAATTTCGTCTTTTCGCTACAGTTTGCTTTTCGTGAACACAATTTAATGCTCTTAGTTTTACCGTACGCGTGTTTTCCGTCACTCCGAAGATCCGCATTTTGACTAAAAAACTAGAATTTTTAATATTTGGTATTTTATTACCCCCCGAAAAGAACATGAAGAGGGCGGGCCACGCGTCCTTTAGGAGGGGGAGAGCCAGCACGCTGCACAGGAGGCAGCTGGCCACGCAAGGCCCGGCACCCAGCCGGACCCCCGCCCTCGCCGGCTGCCACCCGCACAACAGCGCACCGCCCACCAGCACTGGAATACAACAAGCAAGAGAGTAGTCAGCGCAAGAGCCACAGTGTTCTTTCTTTGGTATCGTAGGAAATGAGAGAGCGGATGAACGAGCAAGAGCCGCAACTTGTAAAAGAACGGCACCTTTCTTCTCAGAATTTCCCCTTAGCCATGCTAAACGCTGTATAAAACAAAATACGCAGCAGCGTTGGGAGGATCATTACCGCGCTTCTTCTACAGGTAAAATCACAAAAATGTTTTTCCCAACGCTGGCTGATGCAGAAAATTCCACCTGGTCATCGTCTTACTGGTATACCATTTAAAAGATTGAGTGACAGTTGGTTTTCAACGTCCCAAGAGTAGCAGCTTTCTGCCTTAACAGATCAACAGATCTAAATGAAGAGGAAGAAGAAAAAAACTGTTACTTTTCTAAAAAGCAAGGTAATCTCGAGTAAGGTTAGATTTTATTTGATTAACAGAGTTCGTAATTATAATGTAAAATATTTGGCCATGCTGATTACCATTCTTAAGTAGCTATAGGTGAGTGCATTTCGAAGTTGGTTCGTGAATAATTATTGTTGAAAAAATATAAAATATTTATCTGCTTTTCGTACATCTACCAATTCAAATTTGGATTAATTCTAGCAAAGCAGGGCTGTCAATTTTTTATTTAAATATTTTAAATAAAAATAACATACCTGGAATAGCTATATACACCATATATGGTTCCGAGACAAAAACGCCCATGGAGATGAGGAAACAAGCTCCCACTACAATAATAGTCCCAGCTGTTCCTCTCTTCCCTGACGCTGCAGTGGGAACTCTGAGGGTATTTCTACTAGATTCTGGAGTCGAAGAAACTACCTGGAAAATAATTACTGTTGGAAATGATGGAATTTTCATTTAAACTAAAATACACGTTTTCATTTAAACTATATGAAGATAATAAAATGTATATAAGTTTTAATACGAGTAGTGCCTTTCTTGTTAGCTGAAAAATGACTGAATTTGATCATTGTAAAAATACACCATTGGTCCTAATTCAATGACATAATGTATGAGACGTGAAGGGGATTAATTGAATATAAATGTCTCACAGTTATGCGGTCTTTGTACTCCTTAACCACGGCGTCTATGTCGGTTGAGGACTCTCCTTCGCTGGATAGAGGTTCAGGGTCAGATGGCTCCGGTTCGGATTCCTCGACTTGTGGTGGAGCTGCAGCGTACTCATCCAGCAGTAGGCACTCGCGTTCCTCTTCTCCAGCTATTGAAAAAAAAACATTCATGTTATTTTTTTATTTTATTTTATTTTTTATTTTTTTTTATTTTCTTTCTGTTGACGCCCATGGGGCTTTTACATTATACATACTATATAATAAGAAAAAGTTACACATTAAACATAATTAACATTTTTTCAAATATAAAAATTTAAAAAAATATATTATTAAAATTTAAAAATAAAGTTACATAGTTAACATAATACACTATTAAGACATAATACATACATTATATTATGTTTATAATATAAGGCATAACAGGATTCAAATAAAACATAATTATATATATTATTATTATTTGTTATATGTGCAATAGATTGCTGCCTCTGCTTTGGTTTTAGTCAAAAAGGTTTTCACTAGTCTTTAGTAAAAAAATATGGTTTAAGTTTAATGCCTCTGCTCTTGCTAATACAACAGGTTACGCAATTTTTGCTAAAATTCTTAAAGTACTACTCGTATGTAGCGTACCAATATCAGCTTAGTCTGGAACAGTTTGTGGATGGTATTTTGGTGTGGTTTTTTAATCGGCCTCGTGGTGTAATGGTCAGCGCGTTTGCCTACCACGCCAGAGATCCCGGGTTTGATTCCCGACATGGTTCAGGTTCAGGTTCAGTCCCGAAATACGGCGTTTATTGGCAAAAAATAAAAGTAAATGCATGCAATACAAAATAAAGCAAATTAAGTATTTGACTTCGAATTGAATAATAAGAATAATAAAAATTATGTATAAATGAAATTAAAGATAAATATGATATAAATCATATGAAAAAAAGGTTGATAAGAAATATTTATTGAAAATAGTGTTTTTACACTAGAAAATATTATACCCATAGTCCCTGGACTGGTACCTGAAACGTAAAACTGATCATCTTACCTTCATGTGACAAAAATAATCAAGATACGCTGCGATTGTTGAACCATTGCAGTGCCCTGTGCACCATTAGGTGCGAAAGTGAATAATGATGATGACTTTTTCCACTTTTTTTTTATTGTGTTTTTGTTTACAAATAAATGTTTTTGCTTTATTTTATTTTACTGTCAAAATAGGTCACACAATAAATAATCGTGACTTGCGAGGATACAATTGTTCCTGTTGTGTGTAAAAATTAAATTATTCAAAAAAACATGCATATAATCCGGCTCAAAGGACCATTGATTCAGCGTTCTTTAGTCGATTCATTGAACATATTATTTCACTTTGTTGAACTATTTGTAAATAAATAACCTAAAGATATTGAAGATAGTGTGGCGCCTCCGTCATAAACAATCCTCAAGGACCTACCGAGGAGCGAAACCACGCAAGCGAACGCAGCTCGTTAAGTTACCAGCCTGCGGTTCGATACCCAGCCGGAAGCAGAGGGCGACAAGAACAAAGGCTATAAAAGGCGCGAAGTTCAAGGCCCGTCCTTCTCTCCTTGTCCGAAACTCAACTGCAGTGCTTCCTCACATAAAATTAGTCTTCTATAAAACACGTGTTAGATATAAATTCGAAGTAAGTTAGATTTTATTGAACGTGTAATAAAATATCTTTGTATTACACGCCAGTTTTTTTATAAAATAAATAGTGTTATCCATGTAAGTAAGCCGTTCTTATTTCTTGTGTGATAATATATATGTGAATCCTTTTCCCCGCCACCTTCTGAAAAGAACGTAGTAGGGTGTTGAGCGAGAGGCCATAAGGCACCGACGGGACCGATTGCAGGCTCCAGCAGGGACGCGAGGCCCCGAGCGGACGGATGCAGGTAAAAAGGAAGATTGCCTAATCCTACCTCACGCACACGCCTGTGCGTATAAAAGTTACACACATCGTGTACAGAGAGACCCCGACAGGTAAGCCAAACGCCACAACAACCCACAATAGTAAAAAATCTTACTTTTTAGGAAGCCATTTGGATCTGGCGGGGCCTGCTGTCTCACAGACTTGGGTAAGAACCACAGGCCGGCGACCAGACGGGCTCCACGCGATGGTTTGTCTGTCAATGCTCTCCCTGGGCACCGGACAGTTTCTTGTATTTAACATCTGGAGAAGACCAAGAGTTTATTGTTATTATTAATTATGTACGTACAAACCATTTGTAATGTTGTACTTATTTTGTCAACATTTTTTTCAATGGAAAAAACTATTAAAAAAAACTAATTTATAAAATTAATAACTGGTTTGTGGTCCCGTGGTAGCGTTGTGAACTCACAGATCAGGTGTTATTTCCCACAATAATTTCAGATTAGTTAGAAATTGCATAAAAAGGGCAATTTTTGGATTTTTTTTCTAAAAATACAAAAAAATTAAAATGATTTTTTTACATAAACCCAGTTATTGCAGTGCATGAATAATTAAAGAGGCAATTTAAATACACAGACACCCAAATAACATAAACAAAGACGACGGGTTTAAATGAAACTCAACATGGTTCCCAGCACTACTTACTACAAATACAAATAGAAATGCCTACGGCTAACTGAGAAACCGTTCAAATTACTAGTACTCAAAAACTGACTTTTTTCCACAAAACACACAGTTTACCCTGCAGATTACTCCTGCAATGGTAGCCGAAACATCGGAACAAATTTATTTATTTATTAATTTATTTACAGTTCAAAGAACCTTTTACAAAAAATAATAATTTATATAAATAATCACAGCAGTGCACAATAAACATGTAGTACATAGTCTGAAATAATAGAATAATTATAACTAAAAAAAATAGTGAACATATAATACAAAAGACAAAAAGTAAAAAAAAAACATAACATCTCTAAATAAAAGATAACAATAACCATGAGAAAATCTTATGTTCTAAATATAAATATACCACAGTAAAGTTGAGAATAACTAGACGATAATAATTTAAAAAAATAATACGACAGTAGTACCGCGAAACCGTACAATTTTGCCCTGGGTGGATATTTTGCCCAATTTGGTACCAAATTTACCGAAATCAAATGGAAATATGTTTTTTTAAAGGTTGATCATAGATTAGACTGTTTAGGCAAAATATCCATCCAGGGCGAAATTGGACAGTTTCGCGGTACTCAAAAAATTATAAGTTTTTTGAGCAATAAAATAAAAAAACTTAAATTAACTAAATAATACTAAGGCGGTTTGATAAGTCAGTGACTTTTTGAAAAAAACATTTTTTTTTCGGCAAATAAACATTTTATTTTTCTACATAATCACCTTTTAGCTCGATACATTTAGTCCAGCGTTTTTCTAATTTTTTTATTCCCTCCAAATAATAGGTTTGCTCAAGGCTCTCAAAATAGGCGTTTGTTTCGGTAATGACTTCTTCATTCGACTCAAATCTTTTACCGCCCAGCCATTTCTTTAGGTTTGGAAAAAGAAAATAGTCGCAGGGGGCTAGATCAGGAGAATATGCTGGATGGGGTAGAAGTTCGTAGCCCAATTCGTGAATTTTGACCATCGTGACTAGACATGTGTGCACACGTGCATTGTCTTGATGGAACAGCACTTTCTTCTTCGCCAAATGCGGCCGTTTTTCCTTCAAATCAACGTCGAATCTGTTCAAAAGGTTTGAATAATATTCGCCGGTGATCGTTTTACCTTTCTCGAGGTAATCGATGTGAATGACACCGCGTGCATCCCAAAAAACTGTGGCCATGACCTTGTTGGCTGACAGACACAGTTTGGCCTTCTTTGGTCCACGTTCACCCCGAGCAACCCACTGCTTTGATTGTTCCTTGGTCTCTGGCGTGTTGTGATGGATCCATGTTTCGTCCACAGTGACAAAACGGCGCAAAAAGTCGTTCTGATCACGGCTAAACATCGCTAAACACTCTTTTGAAGTGGTCACACGACTGCACTTATGGTCGAGTGTGAGCAATCGCGGCACCCATCTCGCGGAGAGTTTTTTCATATCCAAATATTCGTGTAAAATATGATGTACACGTTCAGTTGAGATACTTACAGCATTAGCCAACTCACGCACTTTCATTCTCCGATCGTCCAATATCATTTCGTGGATTTTATCGATGATTTCCGGCGTGATCACTTCTTTTGGACGACCTGAACGTTCGGCGTCACTAGTACTGGTACGACCACAACGGAACTCAGTAAACCACTTCTTAACCATTGAAATTGATGGTGCCGAGTCCCCGTACTATTTATCAAGTCTTTCCTTAGTTTCAGTGATGGTTTTTTTACGTAAAAAATAATGTTTAATCAACACACGAAATTCACTTTTTTCCATTTTCGTAGAAAATCACAAGGTTGTCTGCTTTGAACGGCTGTCAAACACCAACTGAACGACGTACCTTGATCAAAATTAGAACGTTGCCCACTGATAGATTACAGTTGACGGCAGCACTGTTGCATTTGAAGTAACTGCGCGGGAAATTCAAAAAGTCACTGACTTATCAAACCGCCCTACCTTTATTTAGTGAAATCATCATCGACAGTTGGTTGGAAGAAGTTGCAATTTGGCAATAAATCCACCAATGTACAATTTAAATTATGTCCAACATGTTAAATTAAGAAATAAATAATCACGTATTCCAGGAAACAAAGTTAAATTAAGAATTTATTTTTAAATAAATCCATTATTTTTCTAATAAATAACGAGTGAGAATTCTTTTTAATTCATGAACAGAATTTGTATTGAAATCCAACTGACACACGGTATTACCCAAAAAATAAACATATCTTTAGGAAACCATTTTACCCAGAACTGTCGAGAGTTCCTTTGGATTTTAGCGCTTCAATTACGGCAGGTATGTCTATCAGTTTTATTATTTATTTAACTGTTCTAATATTTTTTATTACAAATACGTATTTTGCGAAGGAATCATTACCTGCCGGTTCTTCTTCTATTATCTCTGGCTGGGTTCGGAGCTGGAGGAGGGTGGCTGCTTCGAGCATCCACACCAGCATTTGTCCAGCACAAGTCAACTTCATTAAGTGCACCATAGGGCAGGCAAACGCCAGGATGGCCGATAAACTTCCTGAATAAATGCATTTTGAGTTTATACAATATACAATATTTTCCAGTGTTTAGGCGGAAGAATAATAGAGTTCTGTGTGTAGAACCAGACCCCTCGGTCTCAAGTTTGGGTCCCGACACGATTGACGTAAAATATTTATTTAAAATTGTGTTTTTACGTGTAAGTCTGATCATGTAACGAAAAATATCAAGATACGGCAGTGCCCAATGCACCGTTAGGTTCGAAAATGGAATAATTATGATAGTATTACATACTAAAATAATATTCATAAATTAACAATATTTTGAGTTTGTCCAAATTTTGTAAACAAGGACTGGATTCAATTCCCCGGAAAGATGTTAATATTTACATATTACGACAGAGATGAAGAACATTTTAGAGATGGTAATATGTAAGTCTAGGCATATACAGGGCTTATGACCTGTCTATTTCGGGTATCGAGAGTTGCCTGTACAAGGCATAGTGTTGCAAAAAATAAAACTAAATAATTGACCGTTTCAAGCATCAATAAATTCACTGACACATTTTTTGACGAGTTGTTGAAACTGTCTACCTTTTTCCCGAAACTGTTTATAAAGATTTGTTTCTTTCTTTACATATTAAATATCCATTTTTATATAGCTATTTAGCGTAAACAAATATTATGAAAATATCAAACCTTAGAAATTTTATTGTACCCCTCACTGCAGTATTGTCAATTTATGATCAATCAAATACACATCGTCAGTACATTCACCTTATTCTGGTTTCCCAGCATGACAGTAGAGGAATACAGTGTTAGTTCCAAATTGGAACCACCGCCAAACTTCCCAGATCCCGCTTCGAATGGAAGAAGAACGATTGATAGTATAGTTACCCGCACTAAATACAGCAAGCACCTGGCTTCCAGTGGTGGGGCTCTCGTAGGTCAGGACTCTGGTGAGGACCTTCCACTCGGAGCTCGCCAGAGTGGCCATGAGCCCCACTGCGATGGGCAGGATCTCGGACATGGCCAGCGCCAGTCCGACCACGGTGAAGGAGGCCATCGCTGGGCTGGCCCAGTCCGGAGGGTGAGTTTCGAAGATCTGGATCAAAGGAACGGCTGACTCACTGTACTCTCTGAAAATCATAAAAGAAATTACAAATGTGTGTAGACATTTACTAGCTTAGGCATTACTAAATACAGTATGATCTCTACAATCCGGACAGGCAAAAAACAGGACTTTGGCGGGTTACCAAGGCGTCTGGATTATGGTCTTAAATACTTTAATGGTTATAAAATAAATATGTTTTACAACAATGGTTTGAGTTAGTTTTCATCACCGGATAAGCGGGGTCCGGATTAGCGAGGCCCTACTGTATAGTCAAAATGCTAAATAAAGTGATGAACTAAACCAGCTGATGACGTATTGTAAATAAATCATCATTTCCCTTTTCGCACTCAGTGGTACATAAGGCACTGAATTGTTGCTCCAATTATAGTGCATTTTAATTTTTTTTTATTATGTTGAAGGTAATGTGACCAGTTTTACGCTGCAAGTACCAGCCTACAAGCAATGAAATATTGCAGTGTCCAACCTCCTTTAAAACCAATAATTCATGCTTATCCTGCCAGGAATCGAACCTAGGACCCCAAACACTTCAGGCGAATCCACCAAACACTACACTACAAAGTGGACTTATCTCCACTCGATTTGCATTTTCAGGATTTTTACCTGACAGTAGCCATCGAACTGAAAACACTCGTCCAGTGTTCTGGTTCAGTTTCACACTCATAATTGTATTCTTAATCCGCCTGGACATATAAATAAATGGCTAGGCTAAAAAAGGCAAAGTCGTTTAATTTTCTTACTTTTCGAACATTCTACAGGACTATAGCCTTAAAAGTAAAAAAGGTTCTAAAAATTATTTACCTGTACGGAACGAGGAAACTAAAAACAGCAGTAACAGCCGTCATGCATGCTAAAGGCAACAGGAATAATCCGACGCACGTGAAGCTCTTCAGGAGGGTTCCTGTACTGGGCATGATAACAGGAAAGGCGTAGCTGCAACACGCCGCCCACAATATCATCTGGAAGCATCATAACACATAGATGACTGTTGTGAGGTTGAAAAGAGGGAGAAAAGGTGGTAAGCCAGATGTCAACAAACAAGACTCCACTAAGCAAATGCGGAGAGGTTCTTGTAAAGGTCTTCAGCCGAAATTCCCTCTTTATATGTATATATGTTTGGATAATGTAAATCCCCTCAAGGGCGCTGTACAATAAATAAATATCCCAGCACGTCTTGCAGCTACAGAGCGCATGGACGGTTGGGATTCTAGTTCCTCGTCTCCAATTATGATATATATTAGCTAGATAACAGCACGTCTTGCATCTACAGAGCGTATGGACAGTAAGAAATCTAGCCCCTATTTACATTTTTTTTTTTTTTTTATGTAACAGTGAAGTTTAAAGTTTAAGTGATATTTTTAAAATGAAATAAAAAGCAAGTTTATAATAATAGAAGTAAGATAACAACAAGTCTTGCCGCTACTGAGCGCATCGACGGTTGAAATTCTAGACCCCATTTACTAAATTTAGATATTTGATAGTTGATAACATTTACAAAATATGATAAATATAATATGATAGCTAACAAAAACACAAAAACACAAAAAGTCTGGTAGCTTTAAAACGCAAATCTGCTAATATGCCTTCCTGCCCACACCGATCATCGTGGTCTCGGATGTGACAGGGCTTAAAGAATACCCTGCATAAAGTGTTTGATAAATAGTCCCCGTAACAAATTGATTGTAGAAAAACATTTTCGTAAAAAAAAATAGGTTACGCAGTGATGCATTATTACAAATTAATTATACATTAATAAACTAGCGGACCCGACAGATGTTGTCCTGCCCGAACGTTGGCTTGCCTGCTATTAGCTTGGAAAAATACTTTTCATTGATAAGTAGGTACCTTGATCGATAAGTAGGTACTTGTTTATGATTGAATTCCAAAACTAGAAATTATTAATATTCAAATATTGAATTTAAGTAGGTACCTATAGTCCTTAAAATATAGCTTGATCAGAATCCTCCCCTAACTCAGATAAAGATAGCCAGAAGCAAAATCCACTTATGAAATATAAACCTTGAACACTATAAACAAGGTCAATGGTACTGCAACTTCCATATAAAAAATAAAAAAAACAAAAGTGTCAGATGGACAACTGGTGCAGGAAAGGAGCTGCAATGGAAGTACCATGAAAAGACGTTTCTTAAAAGAGATTGAGAAGATTGTCTTCCATGGAGAGAAGTAGCCAAAGTCGAATAACTGGCACTTAAAAAAAGCACGGGTCAATGACTCACACTCGCATCAAATCATTTTTTCTAAATTCTGGTGCATCGATCGAATCAAAGAAAAGTTGATAGACTATTATTGTGCAAGAACTTGTAAGTTGCTAAATGAAAGGGGTTTACTCCTAGCTACTATAATAGTGGATAGATGTACTAGAATATAGCATTCTTATCCAGCAGTTCATAGCAGTTCACATAGCAGCTTGTATTCAAACCTACGGCTCTCGCCGCCGCGCGCCGTCACTTGCGCTGTATGACCAATTCTGTTTTGTTTTTTTTATTTTTTGAAAAAAAAAAGAAATTTATTATTACCCTTACGGATTATTACATTTATTTTACAAAAATAATAATAAATCATTTTTTATTCACGCTCTGCTGTTGTTGATAATCATTTTTTTTCCCTCTTGAAAAGTTTGTCTTGAGTCTTTTGTTTAGTTTTGTCTGGTAGTTTATTGTATAATTTCAGTCCCTGATTTATAAGTCTCGATTGTCCTTGTCTTGTTTTGGAATGCTGTATGTGATATTGTTCTGACATTCGTGTATTATGTCCATGTTTATAACAAATTTTTTCAAGTTTTAGTTCTTCGTCTACAATGATATCACTGGCTAACTTATGAATAAATTTTAAAGATTCTAGTTAAAAAAGTTCATTTACGTAAAATTGCTTAGTTTTTTTAAGAGTTCTTAAGTTGGTGTTAGATAAAGGAAGTCATATACTAGCTTTAATATTGTATTTTGCTGTCGTAGTCTGTTTATGTTATTTTGGTTTCCTGTTCCCCATATAAATACATATTGAAACCTAGACGTCGCCGTAAAGTATTCACTCCTAGGAGGAGCGAAGCAATATACCCTGATCAGACTGATAAATAAATTTCCCAGTGAGATAAATAATAAATCAATTCCCTGGTTTTAAATAATGTTACACGGCAAAGTTTTATACAGAGATCTATTATAAATACTTACGTCATTCCACCCCTGAGGTAGGAAGCTTTGTTCGTGCCAGATAGTGATGTTGGCTCCCAAACTCCCCACTGTTATGAAGAGGACTCCAGAAACCACAGAACTAATCAGTAGTACAGTGAATGTTTTGTTATTCTGGAAAAATAAAACAAATTGTGAAATGTTGATTTGTGGAGAAACTGAAAAATGGATTTTTGAAGTGTCTTTGTACTATTATGTTAACATGTATTATGGTTGACTATTAATAGTTAACCATAATACATACGGTAGAACTCCGTTTATCCGAACTCCAGTCGTCCTAATTGCCAAATATTCAGATCGTTATCAGGAAATAAAATAAAGAAGTTTTCAATTTGAATTGATTTCTGCAATTAATTTTGCTGGCCATGTTTAAGTAAGTTTTTAATGTGACTCTAATTCACTGTATTTTATTTTTTATTTAATTTTTGTTCACCTTTTCAGGAATCAAACCTGAAACCTCAAGCATGGTAGGCAAAGGCGCCAACCCCTACACCACGAGGCGTACATTTCCCCAATTGTTTTTTTTTTTTTTCTATTTTTTTTTTCACTTAAAGTATAGCTTATATAAATCAACTCTATTTAATAATTTCAAAGATGATAAACGGTAATTTACATTTTTTAGATTATAGTGCTTTCTATGTTTACTTTTGTATGGGTACTATTGTGTACCATATTTAGATTACAGTGCTTTCTATGTTTACTTTTGTATGGGTACTATTGTGTACCATATTTAGATTACAGTGCTTTCTATCTTTACTTTTGTATGGGTACTATTGTGTACCATATTTAGATTACAGTGCTTTCTATGTTTTTTTTGTATGGGTACTATTGTGTACCATATTTACGTGTATACTTATTTTTAAATTACTTTAATTGTCATTATTATAACTATTTTTTAAAATTATTTTTTTGAGACAAAAGAGTTTTATTGTTTTTAATATACACATTGTTTAATTATTTTTTTATAATCTAAATATGTTCTTTATACAAAACTGCAGTGTTATTTATATAGTTTTTATGTAAAATAATAATTTTATATTTCATTTTTAAGTTTTTTATTCTGTATTGAAATGTTTATATTATTTTTAATATGTATTTTTTAACTGCGTGACGTGAATATTAAAAATAATTAAATAAGTTATTTTATCAATGAACGCTGTTTTGCCGTACTGAAACTAAAAATAAATATCATAAAGCATCGGCGTGTGACTCACTTCGAGTCCGAACATGAACAGGACACATGACGCACAGCACGGCCAGCGCGGCCACGGCCAGCGGGTCCGGCCAGCTCTCGTCGGCGCGTCCTCCAGCTCGCCGAACAGCCAGTGGCGCGCGCGGCCGCCGCTCAGCGCGTCCAGCGTGCCGGCCAGCGCGCGCGCCGCGCCCGCCAGCGCGCCCAGCTGCGCCAGCAGGCGGCTCCACAGGCGCGCGAAGCGCCCCGGCGCGCGCCCCGCCGCCTCCGCCCCGCGCAGGCAGCGCCCGCAGTAACCTGACGGAGAAGACACATGATGATGAGTGCTAAAGAATGTATTTTACTGTACAGATATTTATTTACATTTTTTTGTTCACATTTTAGTGCATTTCTATTACATATATCACTATTTTTTCTAGTCTACAAAAACGTCGAACTAATGTTGATTCTATTGATATGTTCGGCATACTAAATGGTATAATCGACATTCCATCCATTACTGGGACAAGTAAAATTCAATATTCCGACTCATATGTTGAGAAAAAATTAAGTCCTGTTCATCGATCAGCATAGAACAAACTATGGCCTTAATTCTCTAATTACCCGCCTTTGTCGTATTGTTAACTCAAGAGAAGATCTAGACTTTTTTGATTTAAGTTTACAACAATTTAAACGAGCACTAAATAAATAGTGCAGATCTTGTCTTGATGTCCCTTATGTTTGTCAATGCTTCTATTCTTCTTTTTTTTAAATGTTTGAAACTAATCTTTTTTTTATTGTAATATTTAAACCCTATAAATTGTATACATGGACAATGTCCGTAAATAAATAAATATATTATTTGAAACAAAAAAAAACTCCCACATATGCATTGCCTGTGCGTGAGTATGTTTGTTTCAACTGTATGTTTTTTTTAATGTAAATGTCAAAATTTGATTGTTATTGATTTGTTTCACAGTTTTTAAATGTAAAAAGGTTTAAATTTATTGCAACAGAAAGGGAAAACATTATTCAGAAAGGAAAATGGAAGTTTTGGCATTTATAGGGCTTATAACCTGTCATTGGCTGGTTTAAGTGGCCACTTTACACACTGTGAAACATTCACCATTCTGCCCATGTTTTAACATGCACACTTCTTCAACTCTTCCATCTGTTGACTTTTGTGAAGTAAAGGAGCTGAAACCTTTATTATGTGGGTGAGATTCATCCGGCTGAACCAAATCACCTACTTGGCAACGCCTAAAAACAACTTTCCAATTTTTATACTTCTTCTTTTACCGGGTAGTTAATTCAATAATGTTTGAGTATGTCCAAACGCTTGCAGACTGACTGAATTTCCTCGCTAGGGAGAGTTATTCATATTTAAATTAATTGCAACAGAGAGGGAAAACATTATTGCGAAGGGTTACACAGTTTGTAAAGTGGCCACTTAAACCAGCCAATGACAGGTCATACGCCCTGTAAATGCCTAGACTTCCATATTCCCTTCTCAATAATGTTTTCCCTCTCTGTTGCAATAAATTTAAATATGAATAGGGAGGAAATCCAGCTGGTCTGCAAGGATTTGGACATACTCAAACATTGTTTATACAAAGGTTCTTTGTTTCACGTCCCGACTAGCTAGGAAATTCCTGTGTTTGATCAGGAAGTTCTTTTTTACATATGTTTTTTTTTATTATTAAATGATGTTTAAAATTCTTAAACAATAATAATAATGTAAAAAAATAAATTTAAATTACAAAACATACCGATACTTATACAAATTAAAGCATACATGCAAATTAAAAATAAACCATTAATAATTAAAAGCTAAAACATAAATATAAATAGGAATTTATTTGTAATATAATATAAATATTTATTCATGTTTTTTTTCCTAATTATTAATGGTCTAATTTTCTAATTTATATTTATTCTTTAATTTGTATTATTTTTTCTAATTTATATTTATTTTTTAAATATTATTATTATTATTTTAATTTTTTAAGCATCATTTAATGAAAAAAATAAAAAAACATGTAAAAGAGAAGGACCGGCCTAAACACAGGAATTTCCTATTATAGTCAGGACTTGAAACCATGAACCTCTGTACATTTTAAAACTGTGAAATAAATAAATTACTTTGACTTGAAATGAAATGAAATGAAGTAATAAGAGAACGGACGCAGCAAGCTCTGGTGACAACTGTCATCAAGCGGAGGCAATACGGTTGACTGGGCCATGTACTGCGGATGCCTCCAGAGAGCCTTAACCACGCTTGCTTACTTTACAAGGCTTTATTTCATTTCATTTCATTTATTTATTCAGATATTTAGAACCTTACAGAAAAAAGACCCAAATCATTATAAATACAATAATAGATCACAAATTACAGTAGATAGTTATGTTATTTAAAAAACTATAACAAAATGTAAAAAGAAAAATTAAAAGTTAGAAAAGGCTTTCCTAAGGGAAGGCCCACTGTCGTGAAATATGTCGAGATCCGAGGCGATGCGATTAAGTAGCAAGATTGCTCTACCAACCGGCATAATCATTGGCAGGTTGGTTCTGCATCGCGGTAGGTAAAACAATCGATGCTGTCTTTGTCGAAGATAGTTATCAGGTACGAACAGACCTACATCCATCTGAATTTCTGAGTTATGTATGCGACCACCGATCACCTGGAAAAAGTGAACACCCAAATGAACGTCCCTCCTCCTCCATAATGACTGATAGCCTAGCATCCCCAGTAAAAAGTCGGTTGGGAAGAGCCAAGGATAATATCCACACTCTTCTAGGTACAGATAGCGCAGAAATTTTTTCTGCACTCTCTCCACCATCAAAGAGTATCGAGTCTCATGTGGCGACCAAATAATGGAACTAAACTCCAAACGACTTCTTACCAAGGAATTATACAATGTCCTCATAATCTGAGTGTTAGAAAAGATCTTGGCATTTCTAAGAACAAAACCAAGCATTTTAAGGGAGTCATTACATAGATTAACCATATGAAGATTAAAAGATAACTGAGCATCAAACAACACCCCGAGATCTCTGGACGTTGAAGCCCTTTCAAGCCTTACATCGTCCATGAGATAACGATAGTATATTGTTTTGGATGCTCTTGTGTATGCCATTACAAAACATTTGGAAACATTGAAGAATAGTTGGTTCTCGACGTCCTGGACGTCCGCTGCTGACTGTTCGTCGGCAGTTTATGTCAGAACTACGGGATGCGAACCTGACTTGGGAGGACGCACAGGATCTGGCAGCCTATAGAGATGCGTAAAGGCTCTATGTGGCACCATCTAAAAATCATTTCTATACAACGGACCTTAACTTTACAACCTGATACCGTGTGTTTGGAAATCTGATAAACCATCAGTATTGAAAAAAATAATAACAATTTGGCTAACAGGCATTGGAAGTAAGGAATCTGAGAATTTATTGAGGATAGTAATCTAAACATAATGCTATCCCATTGAATCAATTATAAATTTATTGTATTTTTAATGTATGTATATTAATATATTTTATTTTATTTTTACATTTAATGTAAGCTGTACTTTTTTTTTCTTTTCGTTTGGGCTTTAACTGTTTTCTATTTCTTCAATATTATTTTTATTTATAGGAAACATATTCAAAAACCATATTTGCCGCAACAAATCAGTTTCTTAGAACAGGCATTTGCCCATATAGGAACCGTTTGCAACATTAGGCATACCAATATTTTTGGCTTGCCGACCCTTCGTATACTGAGCCTACTCCTAGTACAAGCAGAATTTGCCAGAGTGTTTTTTGTGGCATTTTTGTCAAAATGTATGTATAAACTAATAAATAAAATGAATTAAAAAAAAAAAAATATGCCGCAACTAGGGAGCGGACATGGAATGATGAATAATATTAATAATAATTAAATATCTACCCACTACATGTAATAGATTTCTCTGGATCATGTATAGTCTGCCTAACTAGGTACTATTGGTAGTAAAAAATGAAACAGTTCTTTTTCAGATATTGCGCCCCGTGTTTACCTGCGAGGGCTGTCGTGAGGGCAGCCAGGGGAAGCGACGGAAGCAGCCCCTTGCCCGCGCTCGCGGCCCCCAGCGCCCCCAGCCACAGGCAGCCTATAGCCAAGCGGGAGGGCCACTCGCAGGTAGCCGCCATGGTTACTCCAGGTATCAAGTTTCCTGAAAACATTACACTTTAAGTAGATTTCGTTTTTCTACTGACATTTCTTGGTGGAGCTGCATTTTAATTATAATAATTACTACTACTACCATCATGCCATTTCCCCGTAAAGGTAGGCAGAGAGAATGGACCGCCACACGTCTATCCTGGCTTATATTCCTAGCTTCTTCCACATTCATACATCTTGTCATACATGCCCTTCGGTTCTGTCTGCTTTCGACATGACTAGACTTAAGATTTTGATTTATCTGATCATGCCACGTCTTTCTTGGTCGTCCTCGTCTCACGTTACTGTTCATTTTCGCCATATATACTTGTTTTACCATTTTTTCGCCGTCCATTTGTTCTACGTGACCGTGTAATAATTAAAATAATGTATTTAGTTTTATTAATAATTTTTACCACTGTCCGACCAGTCTGACAACGTCGGTATTTACTAAATACAATATATTTTTATTGTTATCATTAAAAATTTGACTTGTTTTAGACAAAAAAAAGCTTTGTGTTATGTTGGTAAAAAAAATGAATTATTTCATTGGTAGCTATGTCGAATTAGTTAACCTTTAACCATTTTGCTGAAAGCCTTTTTATTTACTCTCGTGCCTACTGAAATTAAAAGCGGTGAGATATTTTTTTCATTACTGATATCCCTAAGTATGTCTCTATTTTTTTTGCGTATGTTAGTAGTCAGTACAATACGAAAATTTTTTTTTTTAGTTTTACAGCTGGCTTCTGGCTGGTTTATTTGGTTGCCAAGTTTTAAATATTATATTTCTTAAATGAAACTTTTTTGATTCAATAAACATTTATAGTAAGAAAATAGCAGTTTTATAAACTTGATGTCGATTTATTGTCAGTTTGAGACCCATAGTTTATTAAAAATTCAAGATAAATAATTTGCATAGTTTAAAATATATTATGTATACTGAGGTAAGTACCAAAAAATTTCAAATACTTCCTTCAGTATATTATTATTTAATTAAGGGTAGTCACAAATTCGTAAAAATCATTGTTAAAAAATCCATAATTGTTTATAAACGTTTTAAATTGCATTCGTCTACGAACATTTGGGCACGCTCAAAATACAGTCGACTTTTGAGTTTTTAACTCAAGAAAATAAATATATTTTTTATTAAATTGCTAATTTACAATATTTTCAGAAATAGAAATATTCTTCCCAAGGTTATTAATCATAAATACCTCTTAAATAAATTTACAATTTACTGCCGAAATAGAAGTTTGGGCAGGTCAAAAATGCCGTATATATAATATCTACATTATGGACTATGTGATCATTACAAAAATTTCTAACGGACTTTTCAAGGAACACACTTTATTTTCGGTTCAAATGAGTCTAATTTCACATTAGAACTAACTAAAGCTTTAAGTACCATAAATGAATGAAGAACTCTTTCAACTAGATTTTAATTAAGAACTCTTTCAACTAGGATCATTAAAATTTATCCATAAATTAGCCACTAATGTAATTGTAGACGAAGAACTAAAACTTGTAAAAAATTGTAGTCAACATGGACATAATACGAGAATATCAGACAAATACCATATACAACTTTCTAAAACAAGACCAGGACAATCAAGACTAATGAACCAGGGACTTAAATTATACAATAAACTACCAGACAAAACTAAACAAAAGACTCAGACAAACTTTTAAAAAGATGTATAAATATTATTTTGAACAACAGAGTATGAATGAAAAATGTTTATATTATTTTTGTAAGATGAATGTAATAATCCGTAAGTAAATTTTCAAATAAAAAAATAACTTTATTACTCCAAATTCAATTTATTCTCATTATTATGCAATACGTCTCAATTTGTTTATTGATATTTAATTATATAATCTTCAACATACCTGCCGCAAAAAATTTACTTTCAAAAGTTTTTTGCAATCTTTACTCGTATTGATTATCCGCATCAATTTGTCACTTCAGAATACACTTTTCCAGCTAACATTATTTCAAAACGTTTCTTTTCATATGATAGTGATAATAAAATGTCATTTTGACGAGGCACTTTAAAAAACACAACCTAGCATTTCAATCCAATTAACCGATGCACTTGTATTTTTTGACGAAAATTCGATAATAACAACGCAATAGTTCGTAAAACTTCAAAGTTGAAACTAATGTTTTTTATTTCACTGTAATACCGGTGAATTATTACATCGAATCACGTTTTATGACTACAAATGTCAAATAATAACACATCGCGTACTGTGTTTAAAGGAAAGGTCTTATTCGGAGGGAATTTTTTAACGTTTTGTTAGTTTGTAGTTGTTAGTTGCGCACGCTGAACGCGGAAAAATCAATATTTCACTTTTATTCGGGTAAAATGTTTAATAATATTGGGTTAATGCATAACTAGCTCCAGTTGTCAGGCAAATTGCAGTACAGCGGTAGTACAAGGCGGACGGACAGTGGCGCTACGGTCGCAATTATCGATTCTGCGCATTGGAACTTAGGTGAATTCAAATCGAATTTAGAGCTCTGGAATTTCGAAGTTTTAGGTTAGAGAAGATTCTAGAATTATTATCGAACGACCTACATGTAAAAACAGTACCTACCTTTAATTTTGAGGATTGATTTACTCTTATGTGGCATAAGTCAAAATAAAATCTGTACGTCGTATGCAAACGGATGCAAATCCAAAATTTGATGAAATGACATTTCGATTTTCTTATCCAGTTTATGATCGAGTCCATTAATGTTCGACGAAATGTAAGCCTTATAATGAAAGAACCAATGTATTGAGGTACTGAAAATATAAATTAATGCTATAAATTATAAGAAATCACTTAGAGAAAGTAGATTCTTTTGGCTTTTGTTGAACATTTGACGTTTGGATTTTTATAAGGTAAATTCATATTTCGTCTCGTGTGGTTAGTATAGTCATGACTTTTGAATGTTTATTTAAAATTTTCAAGCTTAGGTAATCAGGGCCGCGATTATGATGGAAAGCTAAGGACGTCATACCTTCAATACCAAGCGATTACGGAGATACACTACCAGCCCCTTCACCTTCAAGTATTAGGTAGGTACATAGATACGTAACAAGGGGTAGCGTACGTCACGGTACACATATCTACGCACTAAAGAGACATTACTTCGTTATGACGTCATGGTTGAAGATAAATTTTCCGGAGCGACTACGAAGATACACTGCCGATCCTACAAGTTTAGATGTAACTACATTGGTTTGTACTGATTGATTGAGTACCCCTAGATATGCATATCAAGGCATTAAAAGTGACGAAAAAATCCAGCGAGCAATTCGTCCTTTTATTACAATGTATTTAATGTTTATTATTCGTTCTGGGGTTGGAACTTTTTTTCTTAAAGCCATTACAAATACGAGAGAGAAATAAATAGATTTTGCACTATTAACTTATTCGAGCATCTAGGTGTCAAAATATTGCCACTCTAAAAAATATATTTAGTTATTTTATTTTTTCTATCTGTTTTACTATCTCCCTGAGTGTACGTATCGAGACGTCAAATGAGTCGGCTTTGTTATAGCTCGGTAAATAAATACAGACGACCGTTAAGCATACCGTCTTGCTAATTGTCAAAAGTCATAAAAAATCATGTTCAAGCGAGCATTTTCCGCTTGGATTTGGATTTATTGGAGCTTATAATCGCTTTGAAGTGGGCGCTTTTTATCACAGAAGCCTATTCAAAATATAAGTGAGAACTATTTCAAATTTTAATGGAGTAAGGAACGCGGACTAAATTTTCGGGATCATCCATTGGTTGGATTCAATCATATGGCGTAGAGATGACAAGTCGGTAGAACGCTCCGATGTAGATAAAGATAGTACAGAGTTAAGTGTAGGTACCGTCTCGATATATACCTACAGATGAAGATAGCGTTCATAATCGCGGTACAGGTAACATTGTAGTGTTTAGTTTATTGTAGTGTTTTAGATTGTGTTGACTTTGTCTTATTGTGAATAAATTTTATTGATAAGTATCAAGAATTGTAAGTACACTACACATTAATGATAAATATTACAACTTAAAAAAAACGTTTTACTTCATTCGTCTAGAACTGAGATTCTTATAATATTTTTTTTTAAATTAAAATTTTTATTTTATAAATACATTTAGGTGTATTACAAAAATCAAATTTAATTACCCATTTGTATTCTCCATTTTTAACTCTGACTTTATCGGTCCCAGGCCCGGATGCAAAAGGAGGAGGGTTCATAGGTGAGGTCAACTGCCTGCCTAAGTTATTTAAAAAAAATATATACATATTTGGACCCCTGTATTTAGTAGCCTTACGTGTCATGTACAAGGCTAAGGTACTCGGAAAAAAATCGTTTTTGTTTATCTTGGAAATGGGATGTTCGATCACTGATTTTGGTTTATTACCTTTATGAGTCCAATCACCATTGTTGCAAAGTTCAAGAACAATGGCGCGTGATAACTACTTTTAACGTCAGTGTATATATCTGTTAAGGATATTCCATCTTTCCTGCATTCTGCTTCAAGATTGTGGCGTTGTAAACTGAAAAATGGGCACTGAAATAACAGATGTTCGATACTCTGTGAAGAAATATCATCGCATGAACAATAGTCATCATTCCTTAATTTATACCTATATTGGTAACTTCTCATAGCTCCGTGTCCGGTAAAAAATTGGGTCGTTTTGAAAGTACCTTGGTGATGACGACGGAAGTTTGCTGCATCAGCCAGCGTTGGGAAAACCATTTTAGTGATTTTACCTGTGGAAGAAGCGCGGTAATGAACCTCCCAACGCTGCTGCGTATTTTGTTTTATACAGCGTTTAGCAAAGTAAAGAGGAAATTCTGAGAAAAAAGGTGCCGTTCTTTTACAAGTTGCGGCTCTTGCTAGTTCATCTGCTCTCACATTTCCTACGATACCAGCATGTCCTCTTATCCAGCATATTTGAATAATCATCCCTCTGATTTTTAGATGCTTGATTTTACTCTGAATATCTACAATTAATGGATTTACCGACCGAGTATCAGTTATGGTTTGAACACCCTAACGACAATCTGATAATATTTTGCAATAACCCATCTCTCTGGTGGTTTTTATAATAACCATTCGATATTCGTATTTTTGTTTCCCTTTGATTGGTTTTGTTTTTTAAAATATGAAATAAAAATATCAGAATGGTAGATGTTTAAAAAGCTGAGAACCATGTGTCCTGTGAACAGAAACATACCCACCAAATTTGATTTCACGATGGATATCCGATTGATTTAATTCATCATTCACACATAAGTAAAACAATGATATGAATTACAAATAGTTTATACTCAATATTTTATTTCATCCAAATCTAAATCATAATTCACCATCTTAAACAAAACAAAACAGTGAATTCAGCAATAAATACTTCCAGAGTATTGTTCTGCTTTTATATTTTTTAGAAATAAATACGTCCCAAATCTGAGCCTTGTGAGATTCCCAAAACGAAAACAGTCTAGAAGTTTTCTTTGTACAATAAACAAAAAACATAATATTATCAATCTGAATAAATTAAAATACTATACGTTTGAATTACATAATATTTTATCATTTACAAAACGGTTATTTTTGTCAAAATGATTTACAACCAGTACCATCAAATCATTCACATAATTCTGTAGCTGGCCAATGACAGATTTCAAATTGAATATAGTTATACAGAAAGCAGCCAGCCATAGAAAAGTGAAACTGAGATAATAGCCATTTAGTGAAAAAAGTGAATCATAAAATCTACACAATATCTTGAATGTTTTTGACTTTAACAAACGATAAACAATGAATACATAAGTTTTTTTAAATATTACAAACAAGAATCTTTTGGCGTATTTGACCCGTTTAAAAGATTTTTAAAGTACCATAATATTTTTCTAGTTTTGTGGGCGTTTTCTGCGAATTGAGAAATGCCGTTTTTGTGATCGACACCGTTTTCCGGAGGTGATTAATACAGTTTTTTTATATGAAAGCGGTCTGGCTGTTTTTAGCAGAACATAGAATCGACCTTACCAATATCTCATCCGAAACTGTTTACTGGCTGCTTTCTGCATAACTACGTTCAATTGTTCTTGCCACCATTTTGTAGAGGGTCGATGTTGATTTACAAAAATGTATATTCAACTATTTTATACACACATGCATATGTTGTAATGTTTTGTATTAATATTTGTTATCAATGACGCCAAACAGTTCATTACAGCGCCATAAAATGACTAAATAATTACTCTCCTGTATAGGCCTCGTGGCGTAATGGTTAGTGCATTAGCCTTCCATGCAAGAAGTCTCGGGTTCGATTCCCGACATGGTTGATATGAAATATTTATTTAAAAGGGTGTTTTCACACTACAATATTTCATAACCCGTTGACCCTTCATGTAACAAGAATGATCAAGATACGCTGCGATTGGTGTACCAATGCAGTGCCCTATGCACCATCAGGTGCGGAAAGGGAATAATGATGATGATGAATATAACGATTTATGACATTGGCCTTTATTGATCCAAGCTTCAGAACTTACATAGGTCCGTTTTGTAATACGTAGTTATGATTAGGTATATTTCTTATTCATGAAAATAATCTATGGTGAAATTCATAATAATAGGTACGTTTATTTTTGCATTACATCCATATTTTATAAAACCAATAAATTTTAAGTTAAAGTTACAAAACAGAGGTAAGGATGTATAAATACATTGAATTCCTTAATAAAGATACCAGTCTCGAAGATGTCGCGAAAGGGATGAAACCAGTCACTGGAAATCCCAAATTTGTGGATCAATGTATCACTTGTCTTTTATTTCTATGATAAATTACAATGAACTTCCATCAAGAAGTTTCACTTATAAACTTAAATGTTTTAACTATAGGTACATCACAAATTATAAGTGTTTCCAGGCCCCGATTACAATAAAGACTTTAATTGTCCACATACAATAATTAAGGACCCTTATATTAACTTCTCATTGGTCTAGTTCAATAACATTCTGCATTATTAATCGATTTAGTTGCTAATTCTCAAGTCTTAATAGTTAAATACAGATAGGTAAATGTAGTCTTATAATTATGGCTGATATCAGAACCCTCGGTGGAACATCGTCTTCAGATTCTCCTCAGGGAGTCAGGAGGATTTCTCTGTCTTGACAAGAATCCAGCATGGACGAGCACATTATAAATCTCTCTTCTTGGAATTTTCTCAGCTTCTCTCGTTTGAACCTTAAAGATAAAGATATAAAGTTTTTTTTTGTATAGAAAATCAATATCTTAGAAAAAGGTACACCTAAGAACAAGTCTCGATGAACAGTGAAATCAAAAAAATATTTTTAAAACAGTATTTTTATTTTGTATTTCTAGCAGCAAAATTAAATACTCATATTAGCATTTATAAAAAAAAATTAAAACAAATAAATTTTAATATATATAAATGTTTAAAAAAAAAAAAAGTTGCTTACTTCTGCAGGGGAGAAGTGAGGGGAGCGCGGCGCAGCATCAGAATCCCTCCTCCCCCCTCCTCGTTTCCCCCCTGCAGAAGTAAGCAACCATTTGCTTTTTTTGATATTTTATTTTTCTAAATTTTATTTGTTCTAAAAAAAATGTGCCAATATGTCTTCTTGCTCTACTGATCATCGTGGTTTCGGATGTGTCAGGGCTTAATCAACATCCTGTATAGTTACGTAAATGCCCGAACTTCCATAATATTCCCTTCTGAGCTGGTATTCCAAACGCTCTCGTGGCCGTATTATCTCGTGTATTTACATACAAAATACACGAGAAAAACTGGCCACGAGAGTGGTTTAGAATACCACCTCTGAGATTCGTCTGTTAAGATACTAATTACCGGCATCTCTCCCTCCCCGAACCAGCTGTGCCTTGCCAGGGCTCTCGAAGTCCTAGCGTCCTGGTAGAAGCGATTCCTCATATGTGGAGTCAGCCGCTCTTCCAGTTGAGCATTGCGTATCACCGCTGGGTGGGCATAGTTCCTTTGTTGAGGTCGAGGGGCGCAGGAGCAACAATTTACAAGTATTATCACAACCATAACCGAACTGGTGATGGTGGAAGATGACATGATGGTTTTGTGTATTTATATTCACTGAAATAATAACATTACATAATTAATATTTAAAGTATTAACTTAGTGGTCTTACTAAATGTTATTAACCACTAATCAGTTCATACATGTACGAGTTGCCTTTTAAAATGCATGTCGGGTTGGTTGTATATTTTTGAGTAACAACTATGGTGAAGGTTTATTGAGGGTTTTATTCTAGTATATTGTTGTGCACACCGTGCTATATTGGTAAAATTACAGTGTTATTTAAAAAAAACATAAATCTAACACAGCACCAATTACGTACACAACACAATATATAATACAATTTCTGACAGGACAACAAAATGTGAGAAGAATATGTTTAACGCAAGACTCCAATTGTGTGAAGTTTGATGTTTGTTTGATATCATTTTTTTTTTTAAGAAGAGGCTAAATATTATTAAAAGAGGCTTATGTTATTAATCGAGGCTAAATATTGCTAAAAGAGGCTAAATATTGCTAAAAGAGGCTAAATATTACTATTGTAAATGAGACTCAGCTTCCGTTTGTAGCGGAGAGCTGAGTCGTTAAATAAATCAAGATCGTACATATTCCCAAATTTGGAAAAATGACTAATTGCTCTTCCTAATAGAGAATTCCGAGCTGCTCTGGTGTGGCATTTATCGTTGATCAGTTACATAGTATGTCTAGTGCAACAAAGGGGAATATTAAAATTGATTTCGCCAGCAAATCGGCACAATAAAAAATCTAATTAATTGGTGTCCTCACGAAGAAATGGGTACATCTCGAAGCCGGTAGATATAGAAAAGTCGGTAAGTGGTTTAATACAAATATTTAATAACATTTACTAAGAATATTACCAACTAGAATAATTCGAGCGTCCACAACTAAAAATATTATTTTTAATTTATTCATTTCATAAATGGTACATGTTTTTTTTATTCTATTCAAATCTACTTTTATACATCAAGTAAATATTATAACTGTAACTCTCCAAAAAGATACTAACTTTCGTGCGTGGAGAGTGACTTACACTGTTATAGTTATTAATTTATTAGAATTTATATAATTTTGAATATACGAGTACATGAGAGGAAAAAAACTTCAAAAATAATAATAATACATTCATACTAATTAAAATTGAATGCAGTTCTTACACTATTGTTCAAAAAATTTATTTGAGTTTACTTTGAATTTATTTATTGATATATTAGTATTAATAGTTTTTAGTTCATTGGGGAGATTACTGTAATTTTTAAAACCTTTGAATACAAAACTGTTTTGACCGTGACTTGTGTGGAATTTAGGGGTTTTAATATTAGTTTGGTATCTGAGTGACTTATCCATCTTAAATTCTTTTATTTTTTCTACTTTATAAATTTGTATAAAGGAATTTATTTTTTAAATAATGTCTACTGTATGAACTTAAAATAATTTATATAGAATTTCCGTGTTGAATGCCGAGGGTTTCCTATAAATTAATTTTTTGTTTGTAATAATTAATAATATTAAATCAATTTTAGATGATGTAGATGTAGATGATTCTGCCTCATAGTTAGGTGGTTAGTGTGTTCGCTAACCATGCTTGAGGTCTCGGGTTCGATTCCTAGAAAGGTTAACGTAAAATATGAGGTGGTGAAAAACGCTGCATAATTGTATCTAGTCCCCAGTTCATAAATTGAATATTTATAGAATTGATAGTGCTCAAAAAAAATCCTGAATCATTTAGAATAAAAATTCTATTTATATTTTTCAAATTATATGGCTTCTTTAAAAAATCATAACCTTGATTCACTTACTAATACACAGAAGAGATATCTTCGATCAGACAAATTTGATTCCCCAGAACTAATTAATTTACTTGCTTACCGTGCCGCTCCATACGAAATAGACTGTCTAATATTTTCTAAAGTCGTAACATTAAAACTAATCATCGGAAATATTTTACCATTCCTCGTATGTAAAAAAATTAATAAGAATTTTAATTCATTGAGGTGATCCACCTTTTCAAACGCTTTAGAATCATCTGTGTACATGACATCATATTAATGCAAACAAAACTAAACTTATGGTTTTTAGCCGAGAGAATCATCTAAATGTAAATCTCCAACTTAAAGGTGTCTATATTGAGAGAGTGAAACAGTTCAAGTACTTAGGCAATATCATCATTGAAAATCTAGATCCCGACATTGAGATAAAATGCCGAATAGAAGCAGCCCGAACAGGATTTAACAAAATTAAACATCTTTGTGACGATACTATAAACCTTAAGCTGAGACAACGAATAGTCAAATGACAGAGACAATACATGGTCTGTCTCACTGTACGGTGTAGAGGCGTGGACTCTTAAAGTTAATATTACAAGCCGCCTTGAAGCATTTGGAATGTGGATCCACCGTAGAATGTCAAGAATATCTTGGACCGATATGATAACCAACAATGAAGTATTACGTAGAGCCAATACTAATAGAGAACTATTTACCACTGTTAAGCTCCGTAAGATTTCATATTTTGTCCATGGGTTGAGAGGTGATAAATATGCCGCACTTCAGCTTGTTATGAAGGGGAAGATCGAGGGACGTAGAGGGGTCGGAAGAAAACAGCTTTCCTGGATTCGAAACATCCGTGTTTGGACCATGATTAGAACTGTGGAGCAGCTGTTTTGAACTGCTCGGGATAGGGAAGCTTTCTCCCAAGTGATCGTCAACGACACGTGAACTGATATAACACGTACAGATGAAGAAGAATATGACATCAACTTGCGTTCTGTCATCCATATTGGTTGTGACGTATTCGGTGAAATTTACCATATTGTTATGAAATATTGCAGTGAAAAAACAGCTTATAAATAAATATTTCATGTCGACCCTGCCAAGAATTGATTACGGGACCACACGCATTTTAGGCGAATGCGTCAACAACTATACTACGAGGTGGGTTTATCTTCACTCGATTTCCCCGAGGTTAGCCATCAAGTTAAAAACACTCGTGCAGAATTTTGGTTCTATTTTAAACTCAGACCTGTGTTCTTCGGCCGCACGTTTACATTACCATATCAGCAGTACAGTATATTTTATTATCATAATCATTTTCGTATGCTCACACAGTGGTGTATAGGGTACTACATTGGCACTCCAATCACAGCTAGTATAGTCGTACGTTTTAGTACAGTATAATATTGCGCAATATTAAAAAAAAAAAAAAGTAATCGAACCCGGGACCTTAAGAATTGTCCAACAACTTCCCTATGAAGCTGACTTATCCCCGCTTGATGAGAGGACCCAAAGAGTCGAAAATGCTCTTCGGGGATTCAGGTTCTATTTCACACACATAACTGTATTCTTCATCCGCCTGGACACGGATGGAACTATATTTTATCATCATCATCATTTCCCTTCCGCAACTTATGGTGCATAGGAAACTGCATTGGTACACCAATCGCAGCGTATCTTGATCATTTTTAAATATGAAGGTAAGATGATCAATCTTATGCTTCAGGTACCAGTCTAGGGACTATGAAATATTCTAGTGTGAATTCACCATTTTAAATAAATATTTCATATCAACCATATCAAGACAAAAAAGATTTGTAAAAAATCTTTGCTTTTAATTAGGTCAATTGTTTTTTGTAAATACAATAAAACTCCGCTTATCCGAACTCCAGTCATCTGAGTTGCCAAATATCCAGATCGTTATCAGGAAACAAAATATAAAGATGTTATAACAACCAATAAAAAAGTAACGAGTTCTATTATTATATATTCCTGTTATTTTTATTTTTATTTTTATTTCAAAGCGCCGATGAACTTTTATTTGTTATTTGTTTGGTACTATATGGATATTATAATTTTTTTGTATAAATTTGATATTTAAATTTTTTAAAAAAAAAAATATTTGCGAAAAACTTTAACTGGATGTATGTCCTATTTTTCAAACTTAAATATTTATTCATTTATTTTTGATTCAACAATATTTTGAGTATCTCCAAATGTTTGCAGACAGGCTGGATTTCCTGGAGTTATGAAGATCTAAATTTGTTGCAATAGAGGGACATATATTTTAGAAGAAAATACAGAAATCTAGGCATTTACACGCCTTATGACCTGTTATTGGCTGATTTAAGGAGCCACTTTACACACTGCGTAACATTCACCATTTTGCCTACTTTCAAACATCCACATTTCCATAACTCTTTTATCTGTGGACTTTTGTGATGTAAAATGTGTAATTCATCCGGTTAAACCATTACACTAACTAGGCAACGCCTGAAAACAATTTTTAAATTATTATACTTCTTTTACCAGTTATAGTCCTTAAAATATAGCTTGATTAGAATGACAGTTGTCAGCGAAAGTGATGACACAACTTTTTAGTGATGCCTAAGGAGTGATTCGACATCTGGCATGTTAATTTTTTTTATACAATGCTTGACATATAAATCAACATAACTTTAAAAAATTAGCTAACTAATCTATTTTTTTAAAAACCTAATTATTAACCACGTTTTTACAAGGTTACGTCATTTTGCAAAAATATTAGAGATGGATCAATGTAAATCGATCGAATAAAAAATATTTAAGTTTATTTCAACAGAGAGGGAAAACATTTTTGAGAAGGGATTATGGAAGTCTAGGCATTTACAGGGCTTATGACCTGTCATTGGCAGGTTTAAGTGGCCACTTTACACACTGTGTATTATTCATTATTCTGCCCATGTTTGAATATCCACATTTCCTCAACTCTTCCATTTGTTAACTTTGGTGAAGTAAAAGAGCTGTTGCACAATGTGTAAAGTCAAACCAGCCAATGACAAGTCATAAGCTCTGTAAATGCCTAGACTTCCATATTCCCTTCTCAAGAATATTTTTCCTCTATGTTGAAATAAATTTTAATATTAATAACTCCCTAGGGAGGAAATCCAGCCCGTCTGTAAGCATTTGGACATACTCAAACATTGTTGAAAAAAAATAATTCATTTGTTGTTGTTCATGAAAAAAAGTATTTTATGTCTTATTTTTTAGTAAATGATTGAAACACATCAATTTTCGGAAACAGAGTTTTGTGTTTGCATGAAAAAACTGATAAAATCGATTTGATCGGTACATGATCAGTGATCTGACATCAGTTTGGCAGCTGTCATTTTAATCAAGCAATATTTTAAGGACTATAGTTTAATCAACAATGTTTTGATTTTACAGTGACAGGTCATAAGTCCTGTAAATGCCTAGACTTCCATAATTTCTTCTCAAAAATGGTACCTCTCTGTGGCAACATACTGAGATTTAATTTCTATTGTTTATAATTTTTTTTTTTAAAACACAAAGTTTCACTTACATTTTTTATTGATAATCCGAGATATAAATAAAACCGTAATTTGATATTTCACTTTACGATAAATATGACATTATGTGCACTGTGTTAACGCTATTGAGTCATAATATCTACTAAGTATGAATAAAGTGATAGAGCTTGGATAACTCAATGTGAACTCCCACTATCATAATCAAACTTACAGCGATTGTTTAGTAACCCTATGCCTGTCGGTGAACCAAGTTATCATACATTTTTTGCTTGAGTAAGCACGCACATTTATTTATTTATTATTATATACACCTGGAGGGCTTTTACATGACAGGTACAAAATTAAAATGGACCTAGGTAGAAGTAAAATGGATTGTCTCATTCGCCCAAACCTACATTGAGTCACGTGCTCCACAAATGTATAATTTTTGCTATGTTTTTGGTCTTTTATTATGCGTTTTATAATATAAATAAAAAAGGCACACGTGAATTAAATATAAACATAAATAAGTAGTGTTTAAAACTGTCTGAATATTCTGTTATTTCTCTCTGTAAATGAATTCTTTTTTGTATATTCTCACATGTAAAAAATAAATAAATACTCGTTTATTGTTAGGTGTTTTATTATTTTTTTATTGAACATTTTTGATAATGTGAAAACAATAAATAAATAAATAAAACCATTTCATGTTATAACAATATGTAGCTCTAATAATTATGTATCTAATGAATATATTTTTTAAAGTATATAATTACATTACGCTTTATATGTATGTTTATAAATAAAGTTAAAATACTACGTAAAAGTAGGTAGGTACATAATGAATTGTTTTTGAAAAATTATAACAGTTTTAGGCAAACTAATTGGTATTATTTAAGTATAGGTAAATAAAATACAAAAAAGTCAATAGGATTTTTACAGCATTCAAAGATGTATGTTAATTTGATTAATTCGCCGTAAGAATTTTTAATTTTAAAATTGATAAAGGAAAATGAACCACATTAATTTCTCCATCCTCGTTTCCGGGCCGGTGTAGTCTGACAATTGGAGAATTTCCAAATAATTCTGTCTACTCGACGCCACAACAATGAAAGACTGCAATCTTATAAATCTATTTAGTACATTGATAGACTTGTCAGTCTCGTTATATCAGGGACTTTATATTTTATTCGGTTATTATATTTTTTCCATGTGTTTTACTATCTTTCCGAGTGTATGTATCGAGACATTATAGGAGCCGGCTTTGTTGTCGATCGGTACAGATCGGTAGATACATACAGACGATCGTTAAGTGTACCGTCTAGGTGATTTCCAAAAGTCATGCAAAATTTCATGCAAGCGAGCATTGTTTCAAAAAAGTCATGCAAGCGAGCATTTTTTGCTTGAACTGGGATTTATTGGAGTTTATATTCGCTTTGAAGTGAGCACTTATAATTACAGAAGCCTATTTAAAATAAAAATGAGAACTATTTTAAATGTTAATGACGTAAGGAACGCGGACTAATTGTTTGCGGTTATTCCATTGGCTTGTTTCGATCATATGATGTCGATATGACAAGTAGGTAAAACATACCGAAGTAAGATACAGATAGTACCGAAGTAAGTATACCGTCTCGATATATACAGATGAAGATAGCGTTCATAATCGAAGCACTGAATGAATAACCTCACTTAACAATATTTCCTCAATAATGTCAAGATTTTTTAATCACGAATATAATAATATTTACAATGTCGTCTCAATTTAAAAGTACGTGCCTATATATTTAAACATTGATTTGCAATTGGCACCTATGGATAAACCTTGAAAGTAATTTATTATAATTTATTATTTTGATTAACGATCCTACTGTCTGTTAATTGTTTCTAGAATTTCCAAATAAACAAACCAGGGGGTCAATTATATACTATCATGCAAGCTATCTTCAGGGCCCCGATTACAGTGCGAAGTTAACAGAGTTATCTTCGACTGTTTATAAAGAAGAACCGATATTTGTGCACGAAAATGAGTATATTTGTATGAACATGCAAAGTATCTTCGTCGGTAACCTATAATTGAACATGTTTAGAAGAAAAAATTGTATGCATATTCTGCTTTTCATACAGAAAACTTTATTTTACTTTGTAGATTCACACGATTTGAGAATACGTGCATAAGGTATATTTTTGGTCTTAGGAAATATGACCACATTTCTGACTATCGTAGACAACTGAAATGGCTCAAAATTAGACAGCGGAGAGACTATCACTCCCTCTCACTTCTGTTTAATGTACTTCATAGTCCTTACGCTCCTATATACCTGCGTGAAAAAATTCAACGCTTCAGTTCATGGTTTACCTCTTCGTTCTAATTCTCAAGGCACTCTTTTAATACCCATCCACAATTCCTCTTTTTTCTCTAACTCATATGTGCACATGCGACTTGACTGTGGAATCATCCCCCATCTACTATCAAAGATGTTACTACAGTATCTCTATTTAAATTACGTCTGAAGATACATCTCCTTTCTCTTCCTTAATCTCTCCTCCTTTCCTCCTTTCCTCTTTCCTTTTTTTTCCCTTTTCCCATTGAGTAATAGTTTTGATTTAAGGTAATTTATTACGTTTATTTCTATTTTAATATATCTTTGGCTTTTTAATCTTTTTTTCTATTGAATATGTTCTGTAACTTGAATTATAAAAATAAAACTTTTATTTTATTGGTTGGTTGGAAGAAATTGCCATTTGGCAATAAGCCCGCCAATGTGCAAATTACATTATGTACAAAAAGTTAAAAAAATAAAATGACGTAACGTCGTTTTTATCCAATAGACCAAAACCTAAATCTGCAGAAATAGAGCCTTGAAGGTTTTTTACGAAATAGGCATAAATAGTTACCAAAACTTAAGACAACGTTCGTTTAAAAAAACCCTCTAACAATTATTAAAAACATTATATAAATAAAGGCTTTCTCAGAACTCATGTACACTTGATGACACGATTTTATGTTGGACAAAAACGAACTAAAGCGACGATAAACAGACTACAACGACAGCCACTACAATTTGATTTAATGAAATATCTACATATTTATAAACCAGTGTTTTTAATCCATAACTTAAAACTCATACATATTATTATATTTTTACTATTAAGAATCGCAGTGAAATTCAGACGAACGCAGAAGCATCCTGTGTGTATTGTGTTACCATATCATTAGCAACTAATAAAGCAATAGTTGTCTATGTCACGCTCATAAGCGCGTCTGAGCGCTCGTTTCCTCTTTTCCTTTTTCCCATTGAGAAATGGTATTGATTTAAGATAATTTTTCATAAATACATTTATTTCTATTTTTATACACATATATTTAGTTTTTTTTCTATTAAATATGTTTTGTAACTTGACTTAAAAAAATTAAAAAATATTTTTTTGGTTGGTTGGAAGAAATTGCCATTTGGCAATAAGCCCGGCAATGTACAAATAATATTAAGTAAAAAAATTAAATAAAATTGAAGATAAATGTTAACTTCCCATTATAATCGGGGCCTAGCTGTTTATATCGAGACGGTATGGAGTAAAATCGATATACTTGTATGAAAATTTAATGTATTTTCGTTGGTAACCTGTAATTGAACATGTTTAAAAAAAACGTACGTATACTCTATTTTTCACACAGAAAAACTTAAATTTACTTTGTTGGTAAAATTGAAGATCGAATAAGAAATCTGATAAATATATAAGAATTTACAACTTATTAAACATTTGCCAGCAGAGGGGGTAATAAAATTTATTCCGAGTTTAAAATGAGTACAAAAACACCTATATCACATTCATCATTATTAATTTTCCGCACGTAGTGGTGCAAAGGACAATGCATTGATTTATATACAATTAAGCGCGTTGTCCAGATGTTTTAACAATACGTGCCATACTTATGTGTCTGTGTCAACATTTCAATTATAATTGCTCATCCCATCTCAACACAGGACTTTTAGTTCCACGGAGTTAGGACTTATGTCTCAAATAATGTGCAATAAACTAATGTATGTAAATAAATAAATAAATATGCATGCTTCCACTCTTGGACTCGTATGGTTAGGAATACGTTATTATTTTTTTGTAATATCTATTTATTTATTTTATTTAATTTTTATACTTACGTAAACTGTACTTTTGTTTCTTCTCTTTTAGGCTATAACTGTTTTTCTATTTCTTCAATATTATTTTTATTCATAGGAAACATATTCGATTACCTTATTGCCGTACCAAATCGGTTTCTCAGAACAAGCATTTGCCCATATAGGAACCGATTATAATTAGGCATACTAATGATTCAAGACGATCTTAATCGTCTAACTGACTATTGTATTGAAAATAAACTGTTTTTGAATATAAATAAATGTGTCTGTATTACATTCACAAGGAAAAGAAAAAATCTTAATTTTGATTACAAACTAAACAATAATGTACTAATGAGAAAGCACGAAATTAAAGATCTTTTGATTGTTTTAGACTCAAAACTACTTTTTGAATCGCATATCAATAAAATTACCTCCAAAGCATTGAGCATGTTAGGTTTCATAATTCGAATGAGTAAACACTTTGATAATCCAAAGGCCCTTATTTCATTATATTATACATTTGTCAGAAGCCATTTGGAATACGCTTCTCAGATATGGAATCCCCAGTATGCCATATATATAAGTAGAATAGAAAATATTCAAAACAAATTTATAAAGTACCTTAAATACAAAACCGGTATTTCTTATGTATCTACTCTCACTGCCTCCACCTTCCATGGAATCATTTCTCTACAATACATCAGAGTGTGTGCGGACCAACTACTGCTTTACAAAATTATGACAGGAATGGTTGACTGTACAGAGCTGCTTGATTTAATAACAATACATGTGCCAGCCAGGATTTGTAGATGGTACCACCTGTTTCATGTACCAATAAGTAAAACATCGTATGTTAAAAATGCTTTTTTTCGTAGGTAGATGGGTATAAACTCTTGTGTGGCTGTGATGTCACACTAGTTGACATAGGAAACAAGACTTGATAAATCTCTCTTATTTTTTAAAATGCTGGATTCGTATTTTTCGCAATCTTCAAATGGACATTTTAACACCCGATTTGGAGAGTAAAATTTAAAACTATGCTAAATGTTAATACAAAAAATATTAATCCTTGCAACGCGAAGAATGAATGTCCGTTAATTTAGAAACACATCTATACAGATACCTTAAACAAGAGAGAGCACGAAGATAGAAGTCATAACAAGGAAGACAGAGACGCTGTTCTGTGGCGGGTGTTGCCTAAAACAGATTCAGTCATCAGTCGTGTGATGACAGTGATGGGGGACGCACGCGCGTAATATATACGGCGTATTTGTGTTTTTTAAATTAACTTTGCTATAATAGGGCTAAATTATATGTTTTTTCGCTTAAATTATGGAAAAAGAATTATTAAACAGTATGACTCCATTTTTTTTTCAAATGTCTGAACTTTATAATATTTCGTCTGTTACTGGTGGTAATACGACATTACATCACCGCGCGCAAAGGGATTATTTACCACAGTCTTTTAAGAGTTAAGAGAGTGCCTTGAGAATAAGAACAAAGAGGTAAATCATCAACTGATAAGCGTTGAAATTTTTCGCGGAGGTATATAGAAGCGTTAGGATTTTGAAGTACATTAAACAGAAGTGAGAGGGAGTTATGGTCTCTCCGCTGTCTAATTTTGAGCCATTTCAGTTGCCTGCGATAATTAGAAATATGATCATATTTCCTAAGGCCAAAAATATTCCCAATGCACGTATTCTAAAGCCGTGTGAATCTACAAAGTAAAATAAAGTTTTCTGCATGAAAAGCAGAATATGCTTACATTTTTTTCTTATAAACATGTTCAATTATATGTTACCAACGAAGATACTTTAATTTTTTATTCAAATATACTCATTTTTGTACACAAATATCGCTTTTTCTTTATAGACAGTCGAAGATAACTATGTTGACTTTTTGGCCTTAACCAATATTTCATAATTGCACCGGTAGAATAACATTTGAAAAAAATAAAGGAGATAATTTAAACAATGTATCTTTTTAAATTTGTTTTAGTAGAGAGGGAAAATATTTTTGAGAAGGAAATATGGAAGTCTAGGCATTTACAGGGCTTATACCCAATCGTTGGCTGGTTTGAGAGGCCACTTTACACACTGTGAAACATTCACCATTCTGCCCATGTTTTAACATGCACACTTCCTCAACTCTTCCATCTGTTGACTTTTGTGAAGTAAAGGAGCTGAAACCTTTATTATGTGGGTGAGATTCATCCGGCTGAACCAATTCACCTAAGGCAACGCCTGAATTCAATTTTCCAATTTATATACAACTTCTTATACCAGGTAGTTAATTCAACAATGTTTTGAGTGTGTCAAAATGCTTGCAGACTGGCTGGGTTTTGTCCCCAGGAAGTTATTAATATTTACATTTGTTACAAATTTAAATATTTATATCTCCCTAGGGAGGAAATCCAGCAAGTCTGCAAGTGTTTGGACATACTTAAAACATTGTTGAATGTACCTTTTGATGACGGTTTTTTTTACATTTCTTTTTATTGATAACAAAAAAAAAAAATATTCATCTAATATTTAAGCATATTTTAATGAAACAAAATTGTGTAATCTTAATGTGAAATAAAAAATACTTTTGGTTAAGAAAATATTGCCAACGCAAAGACAATTTGATAATTAAGGTACTGACAGTTTCCTATTAAAAATCTATTATAATAAAATCTACAATAATTGAGTAATAGTTTCTTTTCATAAAAATGTTTAATTTATTATGTCATTGAACTATTTTCTATAATTCTTCATAGCTCAGAGTTTCACCATTCTTTCTTATATCTGAAAATACATCATTTCGAGGTTGTGTGATTTGATATTTGCAAAGCTAGTTAAATTAGTGTGGTATTTATAAACAAACGACTCTTGTGAAGTTGAAATACATTAATTATTTTCTAAAACTGACTTTCAACGGGTAACTGGTTTTCTAAGCACTAGCTGCCATTTGAGTACCGCTCTTATTGCATACCTACTTAAATGCCATGATTAAGTTTTAGAAATATTAAAGTTTTTCTTGTAAGGCTGGGAGTCTGTGAACGATATACATCATATTACTGGTAATAGGTATTGTTTTAGAATGATTGTTTATTTTTTTCAATCAACATTGTCAGCAACAAAATAAAATAGCATCTAGCAGTCAGCACATTGTGTTTAGCAAATATGTATTGGATGAACCTCACCCGCATAAATAAAGGTTTCAGCTTTTTAACTTTACAAACATCAACAGATGAAAGAATTGAAGGAATATAGATGTTCAAATATGAACAGAAATAGAATATAGATGTTCAAATATGGTAAATGTTACTGGCCACTTAAACCAGCCATTGACAGGTCATAAGCCCTGTAGATGCCTAGACTTCTATATTACCTTCTCTGAAATGTTCTTTATCTCTGTTGTAATATGTTAAATATGTATTTGATATGAAAAATGTAATTTTAAAAATATGTGTATTTGACGCTCTGGAACGTGCCGTGCCTATTTTTTTTATCTAGTCCACTGTCCGCTGTGTTCCAGCAGACTTGTGGATGAGGACTTGTGGATGAGAACTTGTGGATGAGGACGGAGCTGAACCCAGAGTGCAGAAAACAGAGAGAGGCTTACGTCTTGCAGTAGAGCGTCAGGTTTATTGTGAAGATATGATTTACACATTTCCTTTAGTTAAAACATATCACATTTTTGTATGAAACTAATATTAATAATTATTTAAATTCTTCTTCTTTTCCACATCTGCTGCTAAGTGGAGCATGTGGACATTACCAGACGTCTCCAGGAGAGACCCTGTCGGATTTAAATACAGGTGTCATTTTTTGTGTTAAGGGGGTTCTCTGGTTTGACGGTCGGATTTTTGAGCATTTTTTTGTGAGAACCAATGAAAAGATAGAACTTTGAAGTTTTTGTTATTTATTTATAAGGGTTTCAAAAGCATACACATAAATTTTTAGCTAAAAATATCCATTAAAACCAAAGTTATAGCGCTCTAAAGATACCTCCCTCGAAAAAATGGACGCTCACTCCCTCCACAAAATCAGCTGATTGGCTTATTTGAAACTAAAAAAATTGGCGGTGTTTTAATTTTGTAAGATTATATCCACGGAATGGACGATTATGAAAATAAAATATTGACAATTGGATTTTTGACAGACTTCGGAACAAAAAAAATCGAATTTCATGTATTTTTTGTCAAATTTTTGTTAAAAAAAAATGTATTTTAAATTTTGGAGTGATAATAGATCATTCCGTGCGTCTATATATGTTGAGTCGACCCTATAAATTTGAAATTAATCGGCCAAGCCGTTCTCAAGATATAATGGAGGAAAGTTTGAAAAACACAGTATTGAGAAAAACACGTTTGAAGTTTCAAGTACAGTTACAACTCATACCAGCGCAGCGCTCCGAATACCTGCCTCTTCTAGCTGCTGTATCTTTATAATGGCTTCGAATTTTAAAAATTTACTTGACCAACATATTTGAAATATATTAAGGAAACAATTTATGCAACAAAAAAAAAGATTTTTTGAACCCATCAAACCAGAGAACCCCCTTAAATAATGTCATCATCATCAGTGGCGCTACAGCCCGTTGTGGGCCCTGGCCTCCTCCAGAATTTGTCTCCATTCGTCCCTGCACTCCGCGGCTCTTCTTTAGTTCGTCAGGCCAATCACTCTAATCTAGTCACTTTCCACATTATCCAACCATCTTAATTTTGGTCTACCTCTGCTTTGTCTGCCTTCCGGAGTGGTATAAATAATCTTTTTTGGGGTGCGGTTATCATTCATTCTATGCACATGGCCCAACCATTGTAATCGTCTTATTTTGATGAATTGTGCAATGTTGAGTTCGCCAAACAGTGCCTCTAATTCATGATTAAACCGTCTCCGTCACACTCCGTTTTGGTTAACAGCACTAAATATCTTCCTTAATATTTTTCTTTCGAATACTCATACCATATTTTCATTTCTTTTGGTCATAACCCAGCATTTGGCACCATATGTAATGACCGGTCTGGGGAGAGTTTTGTAAATAATGGTCTTAGTTTTTCTAAAGAGCAATTTGGATTCCAGATGTTTAAACAAGCCTTAATAACATCTGTTTGCTGCCGATAGCCGTGCTCTAATCTCGGTACTATAATTGTTATCATTAGTCATTTCAGTACCTAAATATTTAAAGGAATTGACATTGTTAATGTGGTGTGATCCAACGTCAATTGCCTGTTGTACATAGTTTATTTGTGACGTTCTTGCAAACATATATTTAGTCTTAGATGTATTTATTTTAAGACTCATGTCGTTTGCAGCCATTTCAAGCTTTAAGAAATCATCTTTTAATCCCGGGACAGTTCTAGAGAGGCATAGGCTAATATCTGGGCGGTCTTTCTAAAAATAGTTCCTGTTGTTTTTACTCCTGCATCTCTTATGAATTTTCCAAGAGAAATATTAAACAACAGGCATACCAGTGCATCACCTTGCCTTAGACCGTTGATCTGACTTGCTGTTTTGAACCTTCACCAAGCATTGTGTTTTAGACATTGTCATCTTAGTGATTCTTATTAGCTTTTTAGGAATCCCCAATTCCACAATTGCCTCGTTCAGTTTCGACCTCTTGATACTGTCATATGCCGCTTTGAAGTCAATAAATATGTGGTGGGTCGCAACGTGTTATTCCAGCATTTTTCCAGTATGATCCTCAATGCAAATATTTGGTCAGTTGTTGATCTATCTGGTCTAAATCCACTCTGGTATCACCCTACTATATTTTCGACATGTGGGAGAAGTCTTTTAAATAAGAATGCAGCAAAGACTTAGTAAGCTGTGTCCAGCAGTGTTATGCCTCTGTAATTATCACAGTTCATGGCACCTTTTTGTGCAGGGGGCATATAACACCGATGTTCCAGTCGTCTGGCATCGTTTCCGTTTCATTAAATAATGCAACATGACATTATTATAATCTTGTCCTACAAAGGGACAAATATTTAGATGTTACGCAGTACTATATTATAATAATTGTGACGTAACATAAATTACGTACGAACAATGAATAGATTAAGTTCTTGCGTCGTTATGTTGTACAAGTCAAGTTATACGCAATATTAAAGGGAACTGCATAAGCAGCTATAAAGCAGGAGTCGACAATTTTTTCGAGAGTCATATTAGAGATAACTCAAGTATGTTAACGAAGTCATCTCATGTATTAATTACTCTATAAATCCTGGATCAGGAGCTAGCTTTGGTTTTATTTTCTAGTATATCCATAAAAATTAAATTAAATCCGAACAGAGCAAACTTCTTAGAACAATTGCTTACTAAAACGGTTTAATAAATACTTTGGATAATTACATTGATGGGCTGGAATATTGCAATATTTATAGCTTGGAAATAGAACTTTCGCTTTATTAATATTTTTGTATATGAGGAAGTCAGTGGTTTAAAAAAACTATTTGTTAATAGACTATCTAACTAAGCCATAAAAATATTTGGTGAGATATCCAAAATAAAACACTTTTTTTATTGACATATTACAACAGAGATGAAGTACATTTAAGAGAAGGTAATATAGAAGTCTAGGCATCTACAGGGCTTATGACCTGTCAATGGCTGGTTTAAGTGGCCACTTTACACACTGTGTAACATTCACCATTCTGCCCATATTTGAACATTTATATTCCTTCAATTCTTTCATCTGTTGATGTTTGTGAAGTTAAAGAGCACCTTTATTTATGCGGGCGAGATTCATCTAATTGAATTATTTCACCTACATACTAGGCAACACCTGGTACATGAAGAAGTATAGACTACTACTACTACCATCACGCCATTTCCTTGTAGGGGTAGGCAGAGAGAATGGACCGCCACACGCGTCTATCCTGGCATACAATCTTAGCCTCTTCCACATTCATACATCTTGTCATACATGCCCTTCGGTTCTGTCTGCTTTTGACATGACCAGACTTAAGATTTTGGTTTATCTGATCATGCCACGTATTCCTTGGTCGTCCTCGTCTAACGTTGCCGTTCATTTTTGCCATATATACTTGTTTTACCATTCTCTCGTCATCCATTCGTTCTACGTGACCAAACCATCTCAGAGACCCTTTCTTAATCTTATCAATTATACTTGTCTCAGATTTACACTCTCGCCTGATTTCATCATTCGTAACCCTGTCATACATTGATTTCCCACACATTCGTCCAAGAGATCGTATTTCAACCGCGTTCACTCAGCTTTCATCCTTTCTCTGCCAGTTCCATGTTTCACTTCCATACATAAGTGTTGGGACTAAAACTCTTAGTATAGAAATTGAAAAAATAACATTTTCAGGCGTTGCGTAATTAACAAATATTCATACATTTTTAAGAACAAGGTTTTTATGTACATCTATATTATTTATATTAACACACAACGAAAATAACAAAAACCTAACATAAGCTTTACACTTGTGGAGCGGTTGATTCAATATTGGTATGGGCGAATGTGACAACCCATTTTACTTCTACCTAGCTCCACTATCCATTTTTTATAGCCGTTTTAAACATTTTCTCCTTACTAATTGTTTCATTAGACAGTGTAAGTAGGTTATAGATTTTAATTGAATAATACTCAAAATCCCTTTGTCCGAAAGTGGTATTAGTTTGTATTTGTTTAAGTTGTTTATGTGTTGAGGATCTAGTGATTATATTATTTGTATGTGATGTATTGTATAAATATATAAAACGGATGCCTCAGGAGGCAGTCCAGGGACTTGCCTACATTACGACGCTTGCCTACTTTACAAGGCATCAGGTGCTCGGGTCCAGGCGTCCATGGTTTTCAGTTCGACGGCAGTTTACGACTGAATTACGGGACGCGGATCCGACTCGGGACACTCGGGAGTTGGTCGCAGACAGAGAGGCCTCTGTGAATACCATACTATCGTTCACTGGTTTCGAAGTGAGTACTTCCTGTCATTCACATTTATTTACAGAGGTATTAAAAATAAGCAGCGGGGTAAGCCCGCGGGCCGTAGGATGCCGACCCCTGACCGACAGTAAAAGGTTTGACTTTCTATACTTTACGTTGAGAATTATTTTATAATTAGATTTCTCAAGATAGAATTTTAACACTATTACTTTGAGCAAAAATAAAATTTGTTTATTTACTTATTTTGCTTATTCAGAAAAACAACAGCAAAATTCAAAAAAATATACCGTAATCATTCGCTTTGCGCACCTAACGGTGCATAGGGCACTGCATTGGTTCAACGATCGCAGCGTCTCTTCTTCATTTTTGTTACATAATGGTAAGATGATTAGTCTTACGCTTCGGATATCAGTCTACTATGAAATATTCTAGTATAAAAACACCCTTTCAAATAATATTTCATATCAACCATGTCGGGAATCGAACCCGAGACCTCTTGCATGGTAGGCATTTGCCTGACCATTACACCACGAGTATATATTCAACATTATAAACAAAACATAAAATAAAGCCAAATAAGTTTCCCACATAAATACAATTATAAAAATCCAGTTCATTTAGATATTATTACATGTAGAAGTGCATGTGTGTGAGTTTTTGTGTGTGAGGATGCGTAGGTAAGTGAGTGGAGTGTGGTTTTGGTAGGTATGTGAATATGTGTGTGAGTGTATATGGGTGTGAGGGTGGGTTTATGGACAGGGTGAGTGTGTGTTTGATATGAGTGAATAGAAACATCTTAAATTCAAAATGTGAAAACAAGAAAAAATATTTTATTGTAAAAACAATATTGATATAAAGAAACGATTTCAAATAAAAGTTATTGAATTCTTATTTTCAAAGTGGGTTTACTGCAGTTAAACATATCTATGCTTTTGAAAAATACATTATAATTACGCGCCAAGCGAATCAGAGGAGAGTTCTGTGCATAGTTGGTGCGAACTGTAGATACATGGAAAAGAGATAGATTCGTGTGACTGGTGCGGCAGCCAGTATGTAGACAAAAGATTTAAAATCCCATTTATAGATCAACCTTGCTGTTTTTAAGCCAAACTTTTCGGGTCTTCTTCAACAACACACACCAAACACCATTTGAGATGTAAGTTTTACAATAGTTGCGTTATTTTCAAGACAAAGTTTTCTCGTCCCTCTTAAGTAAAATTAAATCCACTAACGGTAAGTCACAGAGACGTGAAAAAAATCCTGCTTTTCTTGAATGAAATTACGAGTACTTACGAGTATTAAAGGTAATTTAAATTAAATGTTTTTTTTGTAACGAACGAAAATAAAGTTTAAATAAATCCCAAGCAAAGCTGAATTAAAAATACAGCTTCATAAAAATTTTTCACTGTATAATTGATTCTCATAGCCATTATATATATATATATATATATATATATACCAAATGCTTGCTGTACAAAAAGTCGTTATGCCAATAAACATACATTATATGTACAATATGTACATGTTACAATTAGTTTATTATATGGATCTTCAAATGCAGCATATAACGTGATCAATTCAATAAAACATTTTTATGAGTAACACACGTTTATTCTATTTAAATAACACGACTCTAGTTTTGAGAGCGCACTCTTCTCATCGACGGGTGGTACAAAATACACTTTGTAAAAATCACAATTTGTACAAAACACACTTTGTACAAAACACACTTTGTACAAAGTACAATATGTACAAAACTCACTTTGTACAAAACACACTTTGTACAAAGTACAATTTGTACAAAACACACTTTGTACAAAACACACTTTGTTCTACCTATCGACGGGAGGAGTGCTCTCCCGAAACTAAAGTTTGGTTCTTTTAATAGAACCAACGTGTAACACTAATAACCATTTTTTTTTTTCAATAAAATGAATGTCGATTTAATCAATAATATTTAAACGTAATCACTTAAACTAGTCTATGGTAATCCAGTCCCCTAAAAGGTTTGATTTTCATATTCCTTATATAAAATTAACGTAGCTATGCAGAAAGCAGCCAGTCCACAATTTAATAAAAAAATAGATATTTCTGAAATCGGTCAAGTAAGGTCAATTCTATGTTCTGCTAAAAACAGCCAGGCCGCTTTTATTAAAAAAAAAACTGTAATAATCACCTTCTGAAAATAGTGTCAATCACAAAAACGGCATTTCTCAATTTGCGGAAAACACCCACACCACTTGAAAAATCTTACGGTACTTTAAAAATAATTAAAACTGGTCAAATATGTAATAAGGATATTGTTTGTAATATAAAAAAAAAACTATTGTTTATTATTTGTCAAAGTCAAAAACCTTCCAACTGTTGTGCAGATTCGATTATTCAATCTTTTTACAAAAGCGCTATTATCTCAGTTTCTCTTTTCTATGACTGGCTGCTTTCTGCATAACTACGTTCAAATGTCTTGGTTGAGATTATCGAAAATCAAAATATTTAATTTTTCAAAAGTGTGTGTGAGTTTTAAGGTCATCTTGGCTAATGTTACGAACAAAAGAAAAATTGTAATTAAAAACAAATTAGCTTCGAACGCGTATTTCGAAATAGTTTTTACGGCGAATCCAAATAGGCTGTTGTAAAGTAACATTTTTTGTTATTTTCCGAATAATGGCATTAATGATACCACAAAATAATAATATTTCTAAATTGGGATATATCACGTTTTTTTTTAAAAAAACACTTTAAAGTAATAAAGGTCTATAAAATACCGTCCAGTCAATTAAATATTTTCTTGCTATTTATTAGTAACATAAAATATATTTTTAAATTCGGGAAATTTAGATTTTCGCAAAAACGGTCATTCCGAAAAATCGGCGTTTACAATAAAAAATCAAATGATATTTTATTTATTCTATTTTATTAACATAAACGGCAAATCGACCTTTTACAAACATATATAATACTAACATATTTGGCTTAGTATATATATGTATATATTTTTTTAAAACATAAATTTCCTTATACCCAAGATTTATTTAAAAAATTCAATCTAAAAATTATACAAGATTTATATTTAAAAAATTATACAGCACATTCAGTAGAAAGTTTTAATAATAAAACATTCTACAGTAATACAACAAGAAAATCATAAGTACTGTTTTATACAGCTGGGTAAAGTGAACAAAAAACTGTGTTTATTATGTGAAATGCATGAATAAATAAATATAATTACCATTTACCTTTTTTGAAAAAGTTCAAAAGGTTTATTCTGTAGGAACAATACCCTACACTAAATATATCAGATACGTGGGAATAACTACTGCCGAGTTCATGAAGTCTTTTTAATACGGCATTACAAGTATACACTGTCCGTGAATTGTTGCTACAAAACGGTGGCACCTGTCTAGTCATTCTTCCAGGCACCCTGAAGTCGATGAGAGATAATAGTTCAGGGCAATCCCATATTGAATTTACAATTTTGAATAAATTTAAAAGGTGTATATTTTTTCTTCTATCGTTAAGTTTTAACAAATTTAATGTTTTTAGTAAAAAATTGTAATTTAAAAATTCATGACTGATTCTAAGTTTAAATACCGTAAGAATTTTTTTTGGACTCTTTCAAGAGAATTTTGGTGATAGTTGCATATTGCATTTGCAAAATAGTAAGGAGTATCTAATACAAAAAAGTGAATATTAAATTACAATTACTACGGCGACTGCTTTTTTTGACATTTGATTTGCTAACCGCCAGCTAAATGCAATAAATAGCACGATAAATAATAAATAAATAATAAAAATAGCAGCTTCGGAATATTTTTCATACTTACACCGGTGAAATTGAAATATATATGTGATTGCGTAGCAGGATTATACGCCGCGAAACGTAAATATTTTGATATTTAATATTAGGTGTTCACGGATGTTCCATTGTGATCGTGAATACGATAAAAAACCATGGTGAAAAATTGTTGTCACGTCGCTTATTGGCACGTCGATAGTTATTTGTGATTGAGCTACTGCTTCGTCTTAATAAATACATATTTAACTCTTAAAAGACCGTGGTAAATAATCCCTTTGCGCGCGGTGATGTAACATCGTGTTACCACTAGTAAAAGACGAAATATTCTAAAGTTCAGACATATGAAAAAAAAACATGTAGACATACTGTTTGATAATTTCTTTTCCATCTTCTCTTAGTGCCCTGTCAGGTATCCCCAACGTTGGCAATCACTCTGGAAAAAGTCTCCCTGTCCTGTGCTTCCCGGAAAATCTGCTCCACAGTCCTGAACTTATATTTCCCCTCAATCTTACCTTTCAAAATTAAATGAAGCAAGTGGTACTTTTCTCCACGCATTATATGCCCCTGATATGATTTTTTTACGAACTTTTTATTTTATTTTATTTATTCAACTTTTTGTACATAATGTTATTTGTACATTGGCGGGCTTATTGCCAAATGACAATTTCTTCCAACCAACCAATAAAATAAAAGTTTTATTTTTATAATTCAAGTTACAGAACATATTCGATAGAAAAAAAAAGATTAAAAAGTTAAAAATATATAAAAATAGAAATAAACGTATGTGTTTATAAATTACCTTAAATCAAAACTATTACTCAATGGGAAAAAGGAAAAAAGAGGAAAGAGGAAAAAGGAAAGGAGGAGAGATTAAAGAAGAGAAAGGAGATGTTTCTTCAGACGTGATTTAAACAGAGATAATGTAGTAACATTTTTATGGTGGTTAAGAGTTCTCTGTTCGTTCTAGCTCGACTTAAGACTTCTGAGTTCGTTATTAGGTCTGTCCATGATATCTTAAGCATTCTGCGATGCAACTACATCTCAAAAGCCTCCAGCCTATTCATAGTGTTCACTTTCAGAGTCCAAGTCTCACAGCCATACAGCAATACAGACCACACATAACATTTTACCAATCTTTGCCTTTTTTCAAGTTGAGATTAGCATTGCAGAAGAGGGATTTAATTTTTTTTCCATAATTTATGCAAATAAACATATACTTTAGCCTTTTTATAGCAAAATATATTAAAAATCACAAATACGCCACTCATGATACGCGCGTGCGTCCCCCATCACTGCCATCAACCGACAGAAGACTGAATCGGTTTTACACAACACCCGCCGCAGAACAGCGTCTCTGTCTTCCTTGGTATGACTTCTATCTTCGTGCTCTCTCTTGTATAAGGTATTTGTATAGATGTGTTGCTGAATAAGCAAACGTTAATTCTTCGCGTAGCGAGGATAAATATTTTTTGTATTAACATTTAGCATAGTTATACAAGTTTTGCTTTCCAAATCCGGTGTGACAATGTCCATTTGAAAAAATAAGAGAGATATATCAAGTTTTGTGTCCTATGTCGACTAGTGTGACACCACAGCCACACAAGAGTGAAAAAGAGCGACAAGGAGGCACCCATTTAATCAAATATTCACTTCTCATTTTACCGACGGCGGCGGTTACCGGGAAGAATCATAATATCCGAGCCACGCTTTGAAAATAACTTGGTATTTTTCTCCTCCAAAAAGTATTATGCGTTGTTGACTATAATATTATGTATTGTCTGACCATTCTGCCCATTCTTGACCCCGTTACGTGCCTCGTGAATGTTTGGGTAAGCAAATTGACCCTAAAATTAATGGGTATGCAGCATACGAACGCAGCCATGAGACCTTGACTGCTAAAACAAAATATTTATTTAAATCGCTAATCGATAATATGACCATTTAGTTCTATGACTTCAGCCAAATTTTTTTTTAAATAAATACATAAATTAGTTAAACGAGTTACAAAAACAAGGTGTAGATACACCGTGTAGATACACTTGTAGATACACTTGTAGATACCGTGTAGATACACTTAAACAAGGTGTAGATATACTTAAACAAGGTGTGGATACACCGTGTTTTTTTATGCAAATTTTCGCAATCTGATCACTTCTCGAAAAATGCGAACAAACCAAACAAGATGATTTTTATTTCCATTTCAACAGAGAGGGAAAACATTTTTGAGAAGGGAATATGGAAGTCTAGGAATTTACAGGGCTTATGACCTGTCATTGCAATTGCATTTCAAGCGTTTCAAGCATTTCAAGCGTTGCCTAGTAGGTGATTTGGTTCAGCCGGATGAATCTCACCCACGTGATAAAGGTTTCAGCTCTTTTACTTCACAAAAGTCAGCAGATGGAAGAGTTGAGGAAATGTGGATGTTCAAACATGGGCAGAATGGTGAATGTTACACAGTGTGTAAAGTGGCCACTTGAACCAGCCAATGATATGTCATAAGCCCTGTAAATGCCTAGACGCCCATATTCCTTCTCAAAAATGTTTTCCATCTCTGTTGCAATAAAATTTAATATGAACAGCTTCCTAGGGAGAAAATCCAGTCAGTCTGCAAGCATTTGGACATACTCAAACATTGATGATGATTTTCATTAAGAACATTATTGCGACCTTAAGAATTTCGCAAAACATTTGATTAACCATATTTGATTGTTCAGTTTTTTAAACATTTTTACCATGGCGAACTATAAAATGTCAATTATAAAAGTGTTTTGTCATTTGACATGTAATCAGTGTGGCCATATATGAAGCAAAGTGTAGTCGCATGCAAAAAATTAAAATCCACAAATTATTCTTCATTCCTTCTCCACATCTAATGGTGCACAGGGCACTGCATTGGTACACCAATCGCAGCATATCTTGATCATTTTTGAGTGAGTAATTAGTTTGTAAGATGATTAGTCTTACGCTTCAGGTACCAGTCCAGGGTCTATGAAATAGACTAGTGTAAACACACTACTTTAAATAAACGTTTTTTTAACCGCGTTGGGAATCGAACCCGAGACCTCTTGCATGGAAGGCAAACGCACTGACTATTACACCACGAGCCCGCTTATTTCAAATTTTAAAAAGTACACGTTATTTATTACACGACATTATCTTTAAAACATAAAATATTATTTAACATGATATAAAAGTTTCCGTTTTATGTAAAATAAAATTTGTTTTATATTTAAAGTTTATTAATTCAATTACTCTTATTAAATGACCCTTTACTTATCTACTATGTTGTGTCAATCAATATTTCCGAGCGCACAATAAAATTTTAGAGAAATTAACAGTTTGCTTTTTTTTTACCTTACATTTACGTTATGATTATATTCTTTCCCACCGTACAACATTACGCGGCGACATCACGAATGCACGCGGCGAAAGTGGGGCATAGTGGAGGCACTTTTGGACACAGTCCGATGTATTTAAATATTATTCTACGCTCCTTCTAGACTATTCTGAATTCTATGGTACTGATATAATATTAATGTTGTTGGAGTTGATTTTCACAGAACCACAGAAAAAATAGCCATTTATAATTATATTACATATATATTATGTGCTTATGTGCAGGTACAAATTAATGATATTTTTTTGTATATTACCTAAAAAAAAACCACCGTTCGCCACTGCAACGCGGTATAGCCAGCTTTGTAATATCGAGGTCGCTAAGGAGAGTTGAAATGTTAAACTCACTTCTTAAAACTTCGCCATCTCCGTTGATTTATCTTTGAATTCTCAACACTAGTAAAACCTCAGAGTAATCATGCACCAAGTTATAGCGGAGCCCAAACGTAGGAAAACCATTCTATGACTATTGGGTATTAAGTTAGCTACAGTTCGCAGCAAAACAATGGGCCGTACTCAGGTCGAGAATAACCAAATGGATATTCATTTGCATTGTAAATATTTTTTAATATCTACCTGTTTATTTATTATTGCAGGGTTATTCCAAATTATTTTTATATAATTCGCCTATATGTATTTTATAAAACTGAAAATACATACGTCTGTTTATTTTTTTTATTTATTTATTCATTTTATTCACAATATACTTATGTTACATTTATTGAGACATAAATCCCAACTCAATGGAACCAAAGTCCTGTGTTGAGTTTGTTTGTTTGTCCGTCACATCTCCGAAATGGCTAGTCGTAGCGGCCTGAAATTTGGACACGTCGTTTTAGATGCGATTTCAAGGTTAACATTGCTATTTCCGAGTAAAACTTGAATCGACCTCTACTCGATAAAAACTCAAACTTTATATGGATGCCTACATATTGCCTGTAATCAACTGTCATTATCAACAGTAAACATACTTTAATTCACAAATTTATCTCCCAAATTGAAAATAAATAGTATCTGAAGTAAATGTGTTGATATAAGAAAAGTTTTTAAGCAACATAATACACTTGTCGTGTCAATAAATGCCAAAAATCAATGGAAATCATGGGAAAATATTCGAAATCAATTGCCTGTGAAAACTGGTTCCTTTTACACCTTTGACGCTCCTATTGCTGTAACCAAACATACTGCAATTCACCATAGTCGATTTTTATTTATTATAACGTAAATATCCAAGTTATTTACAAACAAAGCCAAGCACAGCTACAAAAGCATCTGATCGAACCGTTATGTTGTCAAATAAAACAAAATGGCCACCAATTGGTTGCTAACCAACAAACCAACATCGCTTGCGTTCTATGAAACATAGTGAAAGGGCTTTTCTCTAGATTACGCATTATTATTCTGAGTAAAACACTAATTTACTTTTAAAATCCTGCCGTCTTTTTTATATTTACCTGTGTACATACGTGACCTTCTATATCAAGACACTTACGTTACTTGAATAGTTAAGTATTTACCAACATATACTATTTTGTTATTATCGTTAAAATTATTGATTCCGTTATTTACAACAATTTGTTGAACGCCTAGTTTTAAGTAAACAATATTATATTTTTTCAGTTTCTGTAACTATTAGCCCTTTCAGTCCGGGCGTTCATTTAAATGTATGTATAAGAAATTTAGGATTCACTTATTTATTTAACTTTTTGTACATAATGTTATTTGAACATTGGCGGGCTTATTGCCAAATGGCAATTTCTTCCAACCAACCAATAAAATAAAAGTTTTATTTTTTATAATTCAAGTTACAGAACATATTCAATAGAAAATAAAGATTAAAAAGCTAAAGATATGTCAAAATAGAAATAAACGTATTTGTTTATAAATGACCATAAATCAAAACTATTACTCAATGGGAAAAATGATTAAAGAGAAAAGATTAAGGAAGACAAAGGAGATGTTTCATCAGACGTGATTTAAACAGAGATAATGGAGTAACATCTTTGATGGTGGATGGGAGATGATTCCACAGTCGAGCCACATCGACACTATATGAGTTAGAGAAGAAAGAGGTATTGTGGATGGGTGCCTTGAGAATTAAAACGAAGGAGTAAACCATGAACTGATAAGCGTTGAAATTTTTTACGCAGGTATATATGAGCGTTAGGACTATGAAGTACATTAAACATAAGTGAGAGAGAGTGATAGTCTCTCCGCTGTCTAATTTTGAGCCATTTCAGTTGCCTACGATAATCAGAAATGTGGTCATATTTCCTAAGACCAAAAGTGTACCTTATGCATGTATTCTGTTGTTGATGTTGCATGATGTTGTTCAGCATAGCGGTAGCTCCTTCCAACAGGCATAACCATCGGCAGGTTGGTCCTGTATATCGGAATATGAAACAATCTATGCTGACGCTGTCTTAGGTAATTATCAGGAACATACTAACCAATGCGCATCATAATCTCAGGAGTATCAACCATACCGCGCAACAACCGATAAAAATGTGCAGTCAAATACACATTTCTTCTAGTCTCTAAACTGTTGTAGCCAAGAATACCCTGGAGAAACTCGGTCGGGTAGAGTCAAGAATAATCCCCATTTTTTAAATATATTTCACGAAATTCAAACAAATTTTATTGAATAAACATATATTGTAAGGTGATAAAACGTGTATCATAAATTTTAATTTCAAGTTCATTGAAATTCCAATAATTTCTATCAGTATTCCCTTTTCACACCTGATGGTGCATATGGCACTACAATGGTTCACCGACCGCAGCGTATCTTGATAATTTTTGTTACATGAAGGTAAGATGCTCAGTCTTACGCTTCAGGTACCAGTCCAGGGACTATAAAATATTCTAGTGTAAAAACACTTATTTAAATAAATATTTCATATCAACCATGTAGGGAATCGAATATATGACCTCTTGCGAGGTTGGCGCGCGGCGGCCTCCGTGGTGTAGTGGTCAAGACGCTTGATTCACGCACGGAAGGTTCCGGGTTCGATTCCCGGTGAGAACACAAAAATTAAAATGTGATTTTTCTCAAGCCTGGATGCTTTGAGATATAATTCACCACTGTAATTAGGCCTCCTGGCCTGTTGTGGTGCAAAAAAAAAATGTAAAAAAAAGGTACAGAAAATGTTTAAAATACCTAATTAATTTAGTATGTACAATATTTATACATAATACCTAATATTTCTTATATCCACAGAAATTGTTTCAGGTCTGAAAGGGCTAACAGCAAAAGCACTTATAAATAATAAGTTGAAAGTTTCAAGCAGGAAGTTTAATAAAATTACCGGAAGTCGTTACAAGCGTCAAATGCAAACAGGAAACTCATATTGATTGATTTAATCTTAGGACTTCAAATACGCTTAGGCGTTTTATTTTCAATTAGTCAAATGATTAACAGTCAGCCATGGAAATAACACTTGAAATATATTGTTCGGTAGTTTTCATAACCGTTACAATGTACAATAACATATAATATTATATTTAAAAGGATTCGAGAGATTTTTAAGTATTTAATTTATAATTTTAAAACCAGTTAGGGCTGTACAAATCATCAAGTGATTTTAAATGTTGATTTAAAATTTGCCTGCCAAATATTGTCTCAAGAACTTAGGTAAGTCATTGTAGTGTTTAAATACCCGTCTAAGTCTTTAGCATAGTATTTTTGACTGTCGTCCATTTGCCTGTCGAAAACGGAACATTTCTCTGATACTGAATCCTAAAAAAAACTCTCTTTTTTAACAATATTTTGAGTTTGTCCAAATTTTTGTAGACAAGTACTGGATTCAACTCCCTGGGGAGCCGTTAACATTAATATATTACAACAGAGATTAAGAACATTTGAGGGAAAGTAACATCGAAGTTTAGGCATCTACAGGGCTTATAACCAGTCATTGGCTGGTTTAAGTGTCCAATTTACACACAGTGTAACATTCACCATTCTGTCCATATTTGAATATCCCTCAAATTCTTTCATCTGTTCATGTTTGTGAAGTTAAAGAGCTGAGACCTTTATTTATGCGGGTGAGATTACATATACAACTTGCGTATATCAACAGTATTGTGCAAATTAATGGAATAAGAGTAATTTTTGTCATTTTTTTCGTATAGAAACACTCATATGTCTTCACAAAAGTCAACAGATGGAAGAGTTGAGGAAATGTGGATGTTCAAACATGGGCAGAATGGTGAATGTTACACAGTGTGTAAAGTGGCCACTTAAACCAACCAATGACAGATCATAAGCCCTGTAAATGCCTAGACTTCCATATTCCCTTCTCGAAAACTTTTTCCCTCTCTGTTGAAATAAATTTAAATACGAACAACTCCCTAGGGAGGAAATTCAACCAGTCTGCAAGCATTTGGACATAATCAAACATTGTTAAAAATAAATCAATTATAGGGGAGCGCGGGGTAATGAGAGCGGGCCGGTAATCGGAGCGATGGCGAATGTACGGAACCTGTGCACATTCGAGTGACCTTAACCCTTATACTGCTAAACAACGATATATCGTTGTTGTTAATCCCTATCATAAAGTTCTAACTAGACTGATGCTGACGTCATAATCCCCAAAAGGGTAAATGAATTCGGGAACTGCTTGTTGCACTTAACCGTCAGTGGTATAAAACATTTTCAAAACATAAAAATTACTTATTCGACGGGTTATTATTTAGTTTCGTACCTATTTCAGCCTTACGGAAAATTTTATACAAAAAATGTTTTCTTACGCGCTGTAAAAATTTAAGCATTAAATTGTACGGCAAAGTTTCTTGAAAATGAATAAAAAATCATTTAAAATATTTTAATGAAAACGAACAACTTTGAACGACGTCACTTGTTCATATGAATCAATCAATGATAAGAGGGTTGTGTAAGATTTCCGGTTTGCTAATCGTCAATGGACTAATCAACAGAACTAACCGAGAAAAAGCGGAAGAGAACTTGCGACGTCACACGCGGATTAATGTCAGAAATACAAAACATTAAAATATCGTAGCGCTGATAATACGATACATAAAAATTGAAAAAAAAAGCTTTGTCTTTTAACGATTTTTTTTTTAAAACCACTAAACATCTTCATTATAAATTTACTTATGTTGTTTAAATTCTCAGTGCTTTTAAGAAAAGAGAAACGACTAAACACAGGAAACTTCTAGCTTGTCGGGACCTGAAACAGTGAACTTTTTAACATTCCAAAAACAGTGAAATAAAAAATAAATCAATGTTAATAGTTAGATTTTTAATCACTTATATGATATTTGAGGAAAATAATTATATTTGGTGTTTTCCCCGCTATTAAACCCGATTCAGTGATTACGAAAATATTGATGTATTTCCGTAATGAATAACTAATTGAATAATTTACCTTTAATATAATAACTCTTATCTTGTGAGGTCCCTATATCACCGGAAAACCCCATAATTAAGAATATAAACAAATAAGTAAAGAGCCATAAAACATAAAAAGAATTCACCATGGAACCTAATGATTGTCAATTAGGACGTTTGAATATTAAAAAATCATTTGTTAATTTATTATAATGGGTACCCACAGTAATGGGAAATCATAATGTTTTAGCTGTTTATTAGGTAGTAATTATTACTCTACTAACAAAACATAATTATTACTTTACAAACTCTATTCTACAAACTATTCTACAAACAAAACGCAAATGAGGTATATCAGCTCGATATTGATCCAAAAATACTTCAGAAAAAGCTTTTTCGATTTCGTGCTCTTCGTAAGAGTCATATTATAAATTATTATCACTATCACTTAAAAAAATATCGTTATTGTCATATTCACTTTCGGAATAGGTTGAGCTGCTAAGCCTCCGACTTTCTCGGCGAGGTACTTTTATTTTTTTATCACTTTCACTATCCGTTATTTTGAATGATATATTTTGTAAATTTATTAATAATAAAAAGGACGCTTTGAAGAGTTAAATTGTTAGAGTAACAAAGTAAGATTAAAAATATATATAAATGTAAAAAATATGTAATTTACATCAGCTGTTTGTAATTTCGGCAACTGTTGTCTATCTCGCTCAATCCATTATGCGTGAACTAGCTATTAGTGAAACGGAAAATTTTTCTTAGGAGAGATATCAATTTGTGAGACAGTTGTACAAAAACATATTTTTTTAAAATTTTAATTATTTTATAACAACTACCAAGAAATAGTATCACATATTTGTACATTTACCGGTTACCTTTAGGTTTCAATCTAAATAACTCCTTACAAACATTTGGACATATTCAAAATATTGTTGATTAAAATAACTTAAGTAATTTTAGGCATTACCTAGGAGGTGAAATAATTTATCCAGATGAAACTTACCGACAACAATAAAGGTTTCAGCTCTTTTAGTTTGCAAAAGTCAACAGATGGAAGAGTTGAGGTAATGTAAAAATAATCATGAATATGTATGTGTAAAACATACCCAGAATAGTGAATATTTCGCAGTGTGTAAAGTGGTCATTTAAACCAGCCAATGACAGATCATAAGTTCTGTAAATGCCTAGACTTCCATATTCCCTTGGCAAAAATGTTTTTCCTCTCTGTTGCAACAAATTTCTAGATATATTTTACTCAATTTTTGTTTAGATGCATTGATGGAAGTGGTAGGTTTGATAATATATAACAGAGCACTTTGCTCCGCAATCAACAAAAAAACTATAATTATTTCGTTTCAATAATAACAATGCGCCTTGAAATTGCACTACGAGATCAGTTTGTTTGTTTTTATTTTCAATTAAGAAAGGGTTTACAACCGCTGTACGAAAATTGTCTATTTGCGGCACGAACTGTCTATCTTGCTCACTCCATTAGGCTTGAATTAGATATTTATGAAATGGAAGATTTTTCTTGGAATTGCTATTAATTGATAAAACAGTAGTGTGTTTGGAAAACAACGTATTCGATAAAATATTGTTTAAATGTATAAATAAGAGGATTTCTGATTAGATTCTTGAAAAACTGCGTAGCAGCGTAAGGGTTAACCCTTACGCTGCTACGCAGTTTTTCAAGAATCTAATCAGAAATCCTCTCATTTATATATTTCAAAAATATTTTATCGAATACGTTGTTTTCCAAACACACTACTGTTTTATCAATTAATAGCAATTCCAAGAAAAATCTTCCATTTCATAAATATCTAATTCAAGCCTAATGGAGTGAGCAAGATGGACAACTCATGCCGCAAATAGACAATTTTCGTACAGCGGTTGTAAACCCTTTCTTAATTGAAAATAAAAACAAACAAACTGATCTCGTACTGCAATCTCAAGGCGCATTGTTATTATTGAAACGAAATAATTATTATAGTTTTTTTGTTAATTGCGGGGCAAAGTGCTCTGTTATAAATTATCAAACCTACCACTTCCATCAATGCATTTAAACAAAAATTGAGTAAAATATATCTTGAAATTTGTTGCAACAGAGAGGAAAAACATTTTTGCCAAGGGAATATGGAAGTCTAGGCATTTACAGGACTTATGATCTGTCATTGGCTGGTTTAAATTACCACTTTACACACTGCGAGATATTCACTATTCTGGGTATGTCTACACATACATATTCATGATTATTTTTACATTACCTCAACTCTTCCATCTGTTGACTTTTGCAAACTAAAAGAGCTGAAACCTTTATTGATGTCGGTAAGTTTCATCTGGATAAATTATTTCACCTCCTAGGTAATGCCTAAAATTACTTTAAATTTTTTATGCAAGTTATTTTAATCAACAATATTTTGAGTATGTCTAAATGTTTGTAGGGAGTTATTTAGATTGAAACCTAAAGGTAACCGGTAAATGTACGTGAAAGTAGTACGTAGTAGTACGGTAAAAGAAGTGATATTATTTCTTGGTAGTTGTTATAATATAATTTAAATTTAAAAAAAATATGTTTTTGTACAACTGTCTCACAAATTGATATTTCTTCTAAGAAAAATATTCCGTTTCGATAGTAGCTAGTTCACGCATAATGGACTGAGCGAGATAGACAACAGTTGCCGAAATTACAAACAGCTGAGGTAAATTACATATTTTTTACATTTATATATATTTTTAATCTTACTTTGTTACTCTAATTAACAATTTAACTCTGCAAAGCGTCCTTTTTATTATGAATAAATTTACAAAATATATAATTCAAAATGATAACGGATAGTGAAAGTGATAAAGAAATAATAGTACCTCGCCGAGAAACTCGGAGGCTTAGCAGCTCAACCTATTCCGAAAGTGAATATGACAATAACGATATTTTTTTAAGTGGTTGTGATAATAATTTATAATATGACTCTTACGAAGAGCACGAAATCGAAGAATCTTTTTCTGAAGTATTTTTGGATGAATATCGAGCTGATATACCTCATTTACGTTTTGTTTGTAGAATAGAGTTTGTATGGTAATAATTACGTTTTGTTAGTAGAGTAATAATTACTACCTAATGAACAGCTAAAACATTTTGATTTCCCATTACTGTAGGTACCCATTATAATAAATTAACAAATGATTTTTTTATATTTTCAAACGTCCTAATTGACAATCATTAGGTTCCATGGTGAATTATTTTTATGTTTTATGGCTCTTTACTTATTTGTTTATATTCTCAATTATGGGGTTTTCCGGTGATATAGGGACCTCACTAGATAAGAGTTATTATATTAAAGGTAAAGTATTCAATTAGTTATTCATTACGGAAGTACATCAATATTTTCGTAATCACTGACTCGGGTTTAATAGCGGGGAAAACACCAAATATAATTTTTAGTGGTGTTGTTACCACCTTTATGTAGGCACCTAGTTGGTGGCCTAATTTTGTGATGTACAAAGTTATGTGGGTGCACAGAATGAGAGCAAGTAAAACAGGGTACTTACGTTTTACACAAAGATTTATTCACGAAACTAAACTACTGAAGCTAACACATTGAAAGAAGGATTCTAATAACTATATTAGGCAAAATAAAATGAAGTTGGTAAATCTAAATTGGCGGTAATTTTGTGCCTCGAAGACGCGTGCGGTGAGGTCGGAATCCGGTAGTTTTCTCTCCTTCGGTTTGGCCCGTTCGTACGCTCTACGTCGGCGTTCGGCAATGTTCGGCTCGTGCCGTCGTTGTCGACCCGCCACACAGCCCCCTTCCAAGTTTTGAAATCTGTTTTTCAAAACTGACGCTGTATCACCCTCCTGCCGCTACGCGTTGTGTATGCCGGTTGTTCTGTTGGTGTTTCCGTTTCTGCTGGACTGGCTCGTTCTTCCGCTGTCTGGAACGCCGGCTTGCACCTGTCCAGCGAAACCTTTTTATGTTCGCCATCCACGTCCAGTGTTACCGTCTTTTCCGCCCTGGTGATGACCTTGTAGGGCCCCTTGTAGTTCGGCATCAGGGGTTTGTACACTCTGTCGTCCCTCAGAAACAAGTGTGTGGCTCTCTTTAGTTCCGGGTGGATGAAAACGTTACCTTTATTGTGGTGCTCGACTGGCCTTGGTTTGACGTTTTGCATGAAATTTACCAGTTGCCTAGTGTAGGAGTCCGGGTCAATGTAGTCGTTCGTCTGCTCCAGGATGTCTGCTGGTAACTTTAGTTTGCACCCATACAGCATCTCTGCTACTGAGTGCTCTGCATTCGTGCGCAGTGTGGCCCTCAGTCCGAGTAGTATGGTGCTGATCGATTTTGTCCACGGAACAGGGTGGTGAGCTTTAATGGCCGTCTTCAGCGTTCTATGAAATCGCTCGATCATGCCATTACTTTGTGGATGGTAAGGCGTCGTGTTGGAGTGTGCTATGCCTGATCTGGAACAAAACAAGTTAAAGTCCGTAGACATGAATTGCCTACCCTGATCAGTTATAATTTTCTCCGGTACGCCGTATCTCGCAATCCAGTTGTCCCAGATGGCTCTGATGATTGTGTTGGTCTGGATATCTGCGATAGGGATTACTTCCGCCCATCGAGTGTATCAGTCGATACATGTGAGGCAGTACCTCAGTCCCTCTGATGGTGGAAAAGGTCCGATGAGGTCGACATGGACCACGCAGAATTTCTGTCTCGGCATGTCGATCTTGATGATCGGTGTCCTCGTGTGTTTGTTGACTTTGCTCTTCTGACAGGGTATGCAGGCCTTCGTCCAAGCTGCGCAGTCTGCTTTCATATTTTTCCAGACGCCTCTTTGACTGATGGTCTTGGTCGTGGCGTCGGCTCCTGCATGGTTGAGGTTATGCACTTGGTTGAAGAAAGATCTCTGTAGCGTTTTTGGGATGTACGGTCGCATGTTGCCTTTGTTGAGATCGAAGACGATTTCTTGTCCCTGCATGTTGGTTTTGATCAGGTTCAGAGCAGTGTTCTTGTCGTCCAAGAGTGCGAGTAGTTCGTTGTCCTGCCTTTGTTCTTTATGGATCTTTTCGAACGATATGTTTGCCTCTTGTTCGATCATGTCGATTCTTGATAAGGTATCGGCGACGACGTTGTCTTCTCCTTTTATGTATTTGATGTCCGTGCTGAACTGTGAGATGTAGTCTAGATATCTGAGTTGTCTGGGGCTTTCTTTGTCGTGACTTTTCCTTCTAAACACGAATTGTAGTGGTTTATGGTCCGTGTATATACAGAATTCTCTGCCCTCCAGATAATGTTGAAAGTACCTTACAGTCTCAAAAATGGCTAGTAGTTCCCTGTCGTACGTACTCTATATGAACACTGAGCCTTGTTCAACTTTTTTGAGAAGAAACTTATCGGTTTGTAGTTGATGCCGTCTGTGGTTTGTTGTAGCACGCCTCCGATTGCGTAATCTGAGGCGTCTGTCCACACTGACATCTTGCTGCTTTCCTCTGGGTAGCTAAGCTTAGTGGCGTTGATCAGCGAGTTCTTGACCTCTTCGAAATCGTGTGTAGTGACTTCGTTCCACTCTACTTTTCTGTTGTCATTCTTTTTTGCTCCCTTGAGGTAATCGTGTAGTCGTATCAATTTGTGTGCTGCTCGTGGTATGAATCTTCGGTAGAAGTTTCCCATGGCCAAGAATCTTCTCAACTGCTTAATGGTTTCTGGCTTGTTGAGGTTCGTGATGGCTTCCACTTTTGTTGGCGAGGGTCCGATGCCTTCAGCCGAAATTTCATAACCAAGAAATAACAGTGTTTTCTTGGCAAACTCGCATTTAGATGGGTTTACCACCATTCCATA